>NC_051442.1:17760911-17762325 GCF_001649575.2 Kryptolebias marmoratus
GTTGACTGGGGATGTCGAAGTAACCATTGTTCCAGCATTCTTTGCATGTAACCTCTCTGACTAGGGTTACTTGAGTAGTAGCATTCCAACAGATCCATGTTTTCACCTCTCATCCATTTCCTCCGTCTTGTTCCAGTAGCCCATATATATATATATATATATATATATATATATATATATATATATATATATATATATATATATATTTAGGTTTAATCTTTAAATTTAACAACAGAGGGTCTTTTTTCATGCCAGAGTTTTTAGCTAAACTTGTATTATGATTAGAAATAATGGAGTCATAGCCTTTTTTGGTCAAACCTTCTAAACAATAGGAGGTGAACTGCAGCTTTGTCTCCTGGACTTTCCTTGTGGAGTTTGCATGTTTTCCTTATGCATGAGTGGGTTTTTTCCAGGTACTTCGATTTCCTCCCACAGACCAAAAATATGAGTGTTAGGTTAACTGGTAACCCTACAGTGCCCTTAGGTGAGAGTGTGAATGTTTGTCTCTTTTGTCTCTATGTGGCCCTGTGATAGACTTGCGACCTGTCCAGGGTGTACCTCTCCTCTTGCACAATGACTGCTGAAAATGGGCACCAGCTCCCCCAAAATCTGGAAAAGGAAAAAAGGGTAAAGAAAACAGATGTATGAATACAAACAAACATACACACACAGGAATGAACATTATTGCCTTTTGCCTTTGGCAGTGTGCAATAATTTTTATTTTTGAGACTACCAGGAGCCTTTGGGATGGGGATTGTAGAAAAGAACATGTCTTTACCAGCATCATATTTATTTTTTTGTCTTTTTGTCTCAGTCGACTCACTTTCACCTCTACTTTCATTTGCAGAATCTGTTATTTTTGAGTTGTACCACAGGAACAGTAGTTCCTGTTTGTAAATGCAGCTTTCAAATTCAGTCAGTCATTCTCCATCAGCTGGAGAGACACGGTGTACAGCACAAGCTCCAGTGGTTTAAGAAGCCTGAATATGAAGTAATGATGACAAAAAAAAAAAAAAAAAACTGACAATACCAGAATTTCCAACTACCCCCAGTTTGGGTGATTTGACCAAGATTCTCAAATGTTTCAACACATTTAGATGTAAAATAGCATACGTGAGAGTTTAAAATATCTTTTTTAATTGTATAGCTGTAAACCAATATTACGAAAGGGCTTTATTCACACACTGTTTCATTAATTATGTGGATGTGTTTTCAGAGCAAGATCACATTTCAACCTGGAGAGACTCACGACAAAGAGAAGCTGCAATTAAATGGTTTTATTTGACATGGATGACAAGATATTTGGCGCTCGGACCTCGGCGGAAGACGCGAGTGTCGACAATAGCAATGCGCTTCGAGGAGAAGCTCAGGTTGAGCATTAGAGGCGTCTTCCCCGGGCCGGACACTGGTGGTG
>NC_051442.1:17762445-17783183 GCF_001649575.2 Kryptolebias marmoratus
GATTGGATACACTGGAGGCGCGGTCGGATGCTGATGGGCTGAGATGGAGGCGCGGTCTGATGCTGATAGGCTGGAGTGGAGGTGCTCGACGCAGCGATTAGATGCAGGTGAGGCTGAAGCAGGTCTTCCAGTCTGAATTTACGCCTAGGCTTTATTTCCATTTTACTCATCTACAAATACTCTTCAAAGCATGCAGAATTTGACTTTTTTGTGAAGAGTTCATTTGAAATATGAGAAACGTTTGACTTACAATAAAACACAACTAATTGGAATCATCCGTAAAATGTTACTGAATGGAATTAAAGTCTTACTTTTCTTCTCCAACTCCACTTACCCTAAGAATGACTAAAGGTGGCAGTGTTGATGTGAAAAACCACAGCATGCTGTCTTAGAAAATTGCTGCAAACATTAGAACAAGCCATTACTTGCCAGTGTTTAAAGAACAGAAAGAGGAAGGCAAAAAAAAAAACGTATTACACTTTTTTTTTTTCCAAAGATTCTTGCCAAATGTCAATGTGCTGTAACTTTAGAGGTAACATTTTAAAATCCAGAAAAAAAAGTATGATAAGTTAGGACCCTGCCAATAATAAATAATACTTCTAAACAGAATGACTATCTACCTGTTTTTGTATTGCTGCCAAATGTTGTCTTTATATTGTTAGTGTAAACTCTGAGTCTAATTGATGGCCATGACAACATTTGTATGGGTGCTTGAAATTCTTGGAAATGCTTGTGCTTTAATGTGGAATTATCAAGGATTTTAAAAGTCCCTGAAATTTTATCAAGATACTTGATGATTTAAACTAAATTAGTTTAATCAAATATCCCTATCCAGAGCTGCCAACCTGTACACTTTTTTGTAGCAGACACATGTTTTGACTTCAAAGTATGCCGGTACTGTTCATTAGAGTACGTAAAAAGCTGCTGACACAGTTTAGGCAACGCTGAAGTGAACCGGAGTTTAGTGGAATTAGCAGATGAAATGAAGAAGAACTAAAAAAAGAACTGGATTAATTATTTGGTTTCATAATTTCACTTACCAGTGGAAAACAGACTATGCAGGTCTATATGTAACTCTGTACTCTGAGATCTCAGACAGATATCTATAGGAAATTCATGATCATGATAGTGTTAGCTTGGTTAGGCTTTGTCATTCACTTTTAATTTTACGCTTTCCAAAAAGATAGAGGTGAGCAAACATGACTTGATGTAGATATTAAGTATTGTGCGGTGACATGACATCATTTAGAGTTTTTATCCTGTGCAGGTTTAGTGTTACTATTTGGACGCAATAAAAAAAGCACACTTAGCACAATGAACTACATTGAACTACTATTAAAACTCAAGGAGAAGTTATTAATGGGTGCTTTTATCACTGGAAGAAAGTGCATTGCCATGATGCCGTGACATACAACATGGTAAGAATTTAGCTGTAAATGAGTTTTAAATGCAGTTATCATATGAAGATTGAATGTTTTATCAAGAGAAGCTGGGGTAAAGTCATAACAGATGCCACGGAGCAACATCAGTTCAAATTTGGATTGTTTACTGTATATTTTTGAATTGTCTTAAAACAAAGATCTTAAAACAAACCTGTGCATCTTCATAGACATGCCCTGTGAACAAATTGTAGTAATGACATAGGCTATTTAAACAGTGTAAGCCCACTTTGTTTAGATTTATAATGTACTGAAGCTGCTTAGAGGTAAGTTTGACATCAAACACATTAAATACCAGCCACACATTCATTAAAACCATGCTTTCATTAAAATCACTGGACTTAGCCCAAGTACCAGCCTGTTGATTTGCTTACAATTATCCACAGTGTTCTACTTTGAAATGTAAGCTACCTTTAGAAAATTTAATAATAACAAAGTAACCAGATATGAAGAGATCAGAGCACATGCAGACATAGTGTAGGGTTGACTCTTGTAAATTCTCCTGTGTCATTCTTGGCAACCAGAAAGATCACTTTTGTCTTAATAATTATGCTTTGTCCGTTTCCTGGTTAATGCTCATGGCCAGTGAACAGTAAAAGCGCTTATCATTTATTTTTCCTTAATTTCTACAACTTACAGTAGCACAGGCAATTAGTATTTCACATTGATAGAAAAAACAAGTGTTCCATAAGCAATGTGTTGTGACTTTCTTGTCCGTCCTCCAACATGTCCAACAGTAAGATTGCTGATGTTATTTGGTGGTAAAGAATCGCATATGAAGTCATAACTTAGCTTCAATGCTATGCTAATGATAGTGAAAGGTGACAGCGGATCAACACAGAGCTCAACAGGGAGCGAATAAAAAAGAGGTTTGAACGTGAACATCCAGTTCACCTGAGCTGGGATTACTTTGCAGAGTGGATCTGATCTAATGTTGTCGCCACATGCTGTGTGTTTAAAAAAACAGTTAATTGCCTGTAAAAGCTCTCTAATTTTAATGTCTTTTTCTTTAGATTTTTTAAATGACCTTCCCTTATGATGAAATAATTTTTTAATTATGTCTTACTTTAATAATGATGGAAATAACGCATTATCAAAACAAAATGTGACATGATTGCATTAGTTGAAGTAGTTAATGTGCTTTGTGTTGAATGTACTGTGTTGATAAACTGGTATTTTCACTGCCGCAGACCCAAATCTTAGAATATTATTTTTTGACTATTTTTCTGTGTGCCCTGTGACAGAAAATGTGCATAAATACATTATGCAAATGCAAAAATAAAAATCAGTGAATCTCCTGGAACGGTTTAAAAGAGGGTGAATGCAACAGTTATTTCTAAAAAGACGTGGTTTTAATTAGCTATCTTTCTGCAGTTGCCATGGTGAATTGAGGTATCAGGGTTTTACTGATGATGCCTTTTTAAATGTGCTCACGAATGCTCTTAACTCTAGGTTAAAATACTCACAGTTGATTGAACTCATAATTATTAGCTTTTCTGGAACTAAAATCTAGAGCGTCCCCACTTAAAGTAAGTTAACTTAGAGTTGATAAATTCACAAGTTATTGAACCTCCTTTCTGGATATCCCCCTGAAGCTTTTGCCTTCCTCGTTTGTGGTGTTAGTTCTAACTAGCTGAGTTGTTTAGGAGATAATGTCTTGACTGACATGTGCAGTTTACAGAGAGATGGGTTACAAATCCTCAAACTGGCAAACATATCCAGAATCAAACCTGTCTGATAAATGGTCTTTCAACTTTCTGCTTACCTTCTGAGCTTCTGTTTTTAAAGTGCCTCTGATAAGACTTACAACGTAAAATGCCTGACAAAATGTATAGAATTTCAATAGAAAAATACTGACTGATAGAGACTGATGCCATTCTAAGATATGCCTCTGTGTTTGTCTGCATGTACAATTTCTCCACATGAAAGCGGTGATGGATGACTGTAATTTTGTTTCGGCGAGCAATTGATAAACAGCAACATGAGCGAGCTAAACATTGTGCCACTAAATGAAAGACAAAAGCAAATAAATACAAACGTCAGTCACTTTTTCCAGTTGCATTCTAAGGTAAGTATTTTTTGCAAGTAAGTCATTCTCCAGCTACAATATATCCAATTTTCTGCAGTGAGACCATCTGAAGCTTCATTGCACTAAGAGCTTGTACCCAAATGTTTTGTTTCAATAAAATAAAAGTAAATGATAATTTAAGAGTAATGAATGAATCAGTTTGTGTGCAAATTATTTTCACTGCAGCCGAAGAACGATGTGAGCAAAACAAATATTCCAACTCATGGTGGAATACAATGTGGTGTTAAAACCATGTTGTTTATTTAGGCCAAGTGAAAAAGAAAAAAAAATGAACAAACTGCACCACAATACAAAACCTGGAGGCTGGTAAACTTTTCTTGACATGACTAAAAAGTAAATTTTACAGAACCACTGAATGCTTATGCCCAGGCACCTACTCCCACCTCGCTCTGGTGAAAAGTTTTACCAAATTTATCTGATTTACATTTATCTTAAAACTACCAGTTCATTTCAAGACAAAAGTACAGTATATTTAAGTATTCAAAACCATAATACAGGATTACATTACAATATTTGCATCAGGGCTGAAGTTAGATCTGCACCATTATTAGGTCTGCAATAAGATTTAAACAATAAGATTCATATCTTATTTTAAATGATACAAAGATGGCATTTATTGACTCATATTGTTTAAGTCAATCAACGTACAACCTTTTTGTTGTTGTTTGTTTGTTTTTGTTTTTACAATCTCTGTACCCCAAATTATAATATAACAAGTGTTTCAAATGCATTTTTAATAATGAATCTTGTTTTTTTCTACTTTTTGAGATTTTAATGCAAAAAGTTATATTTAGTCAGGCCAAATCTTAGACGTAAACAGCATTAGTCATTTTTAACTTTGTAACCTCTTAAAAAGTTGAATTTCAATATGCAGTCCTGAGTCAATTATTTGCTTTATAGCTAACTATAAAACAGAAATGGCACAGTATTCTCAGACCTCAAATATTACAAAGAAAACAAGGTTAGATTATTTTACATAGACATTGCAATACTTGTGTTTTAACTAAGAAAGAGATCAGAAATAATATTTGGTGCAATAATCCTGATTTTTAATCAGCTTTCATGCATCTTGGCATGCTCTCCTCCAGTCTTTCACATTGCTGTTGGGTGACCTTTTGCTACTCCTGGCTCAAAAAATTAGGAGCAGCTCAGCTTTGTTTGGTGTCTTGGGACCATCCATCTAACTTTCGCCCATGTTCCAGAAGTTTTCTATGGGATTCAGGTCTGGAGATTGGGCTGGCCATGACAAGGTCTTGATCTGATGATCCTTTACCTGCATCTGAACTCCACTGAAAACCTCCCTGTATCCTGTGCCAGTTAAGCCAAAACTGAACTTTGGGCATGGTTAATAGTTTTAGTTTTTATTTCAATTATGTTTGAGTTACTACTAGCACTGTGTTTGTCATTCAGTTTGTCCTATTGTAAGAGGTTAATGATGTTCACAGCAGTGTTCTTTATATTTAAATACTTTCATAATTAAATAAGATTTGGTTCAGGTGATCACCTAACCAGTGCCTGATTAAGTAGAATGAGGTGTGCTTGTCTTCGATTGATTGGCTGTCATACATGTAGAGATTCTGACGTAAGGAAATAGCAGTGGTTACTTAATTTGTTCCAGAGCTATAACTTTACTTATTTGAATGCCTTTAGACATGAGCTAAATTACTGTTATGTGCCTTTGATGCAAAAGTCCTGAGTAATCATTCTCCAGGCTTTTTTAAAAAGCATTTCTTTGAACATGTTTTTAAGGTAATTTCTAGTCTAATTCTATCCAAATTTCTATAGGGATGGATTTATTTGTTTTTTAGGCAACCTAACACTGTCCTATGAAATAGACAAGCATAATAAAAAGGTCCCATATTCATATTTTTACTGTCATTTAATAAGGTTATAAGGAAAAATTAGATACTTTGGTATCAACTAAGTGATCACAGAAGCTACAACTTAAAAACAAATCAACTTCCATATCTTTGCATTTGTACAGTGTCCATATATTGAGAAAAGTGGGAAACTGGAGGGACAAATAATGAAGTGGTAGACATGCAAGCACTTTCTTCAACATCTGCTGCAACACTATTTAAAAGAGGCATTCAAAATTAAAAAAAAACCCAGCAAAGACCTGACACAGCACCTGAAAGATGCCTCATTCTTCAGTTGATCAACTACTGCATGCCTTGTTTTACCAATTCTTTGTAAAGAATCATTTTTAGTCTCAGTGTTTTATTTGACACCGCCTATAGATTCAACAACTGAAAAAGCACAAAAGAAAATGCATCTTTGTGACAAGCTGCCTTAAGACACAATTAAAATGAGTTCTTTGTTATGGGTAGACATAAGAATGGTTCTTTCCTTTAATTAGATGCCTCAAAATATACAAAGTAATCCTACTGAGGGTCTGTGTTAAGTGGCTTAAATAAAAACACATTTATCTGACTAAGGTAAAGTACAAGTGCTGAAAATGAGTGCATAAAAGTAGCTAAAATTTGCAAAACAAAAGCCAAAGCTAACAGAACAGATGCTAAAGCTAAAAAACAGTGGCAATATAGTAGTTCAAGTACCAGAACTGTCGGTAAAAGTAGAAGAACAGTAGCTATAAGTGGAAAAACAGTAGCTAAAAGACAAAAACATAGTCGTTATGCTGAAGAAGATTTTGAAGAAAACAATCTTGTTTAAGGAATTAAATGAATCTCAAAATAATTCTATGGATAATTTTATTATAGATAAACGTAAATATTTTAAAAAGCATATAAGTTACCCACACTATTCCAAATTGTGCTTAATGGTTTAATACTTGAATGGTTAGAATAGCACAAGATGCACAGTGGGAGTTTGAGTCCAAAGAAACTCTAAACAGGAAAACGATGACAGACCAAGGAGAGCAGCCAGTCATGAATTAAAACAACAAAAAAGTCAAATATTTCCAACAAAAGCTTGTTTTAGATGACAGCAAAAATAATTGGGTTGTCAGATTTTGCACAACCTTCAAAACAAGGAGAGGCAACGCATTCTAAGTTGATAAAAACCCTTTTAGACTCTGTTGACAGAATTAACTTTTTATTCAAATCATTAAACTAATCAACTTCACAAACAGAAAAAAAACAATCTTCATTAGTGTTTAGACCTTGGAACCCCACTTTGTTGTTAGTAAAGGAAATGGTATGATATGAATTAGATTTTTTCCTGGAACAATATGAAAGTGTTTCAAAAATTGGCTTTACTTTGACAAACATCATTCAGCACTTTTGTAAAAACATTCAGTTGTCATCATGTAGAGGCAGCTGACAAAGTGAGAAAAACACACAAAACTACAGGGAGCCTGCATGATGAGACAAACACAGAGCCAGTAAATACACAGAACCTGAAAATGAAGATGGAGAATCTAATCTGGTTTATTGTTTTCATCTGTGACATGATAAAAGGTCCGGCGGGGGGAACGAAATCCAACTTTACAACCTCGGACTTTTGGGACCATCACAAGTGACAGCTTTGGCTGATTAGATTTTGTGTTGACGGCAGGTGGAATTACATGGGGACACAGGACAGAGGACAGAGAAGAAGGTAGCTTTAGTCCCAGTGTGTGGCAGCAAATGCAGGAATAAAAGATATTAGATTTTGTGTCATGTGGACAAGCAGAGCAAAGATAAAGAATTTAATCGAGCCAAAATAATAAGGAACACTCATGTAAGTTTACTATGAACCCTTTCGAGCAGAAATCTTGACTTTTCACAGCAGGAAAACCAAAGATGGAATTGATCCTCCCCATGGGTGGGATGTAATTATCACAGACATACCTGTGCTTTTCCTTCTATTACATACAAAAATGTTCATTGTGATAGGAGTTCAGAACCAACAGCAGGTGGAATTTCACGAGAACACAAAAAATGAGAGCGAAGAGGGTTAAAGGTTTGTTGCAAAATGTAAATTCAAGGAATGTGGAGCACATGCTGCCTTTCATTTCGGAGTTTTAGACTAAAATCATCTTATATTGACAAATGCTGTTTTTTGTTTAGACTAAACCTTTTAAAATAACAGTATGTGCAGTCTCATGTGATAGTATGTAATGCCACGCTCAGAGTATATGTTAGGAATGACTCTCAGCTACTACCACATCAAAATTTAACTCAAGATCTATAAACATGACTGAGGTGTAGCCATTTTTGTCTTCTAAAGTCCCTTGACCGTGGCAACCATGTTGAATTAGGTTGACTCCGAGATATAATAAGATGTAGATGTAGACCCAATGAAGAGTTCTGAGAGTTTTGTTAAAATCCACCCTGTAGTCCATGAAATATTTTGCTAACAGATAGACATATACTCTTTTCTAGAGGTGGAAATAGCTTCTAGTTTTTATCCAAGAGGGGGACACCCTGTCTATTTTTAAACCGTCTCTTTTTGACAAATCTATTGTTAGGGTAGGTATGGGTTATCCAGAGAGCTCCCTTTAGTTATGCTGAAGGGATAGCTGCATGTAGTTGAAGGGATATGCTTATGCATGTAATTTATTTTTATAACTTTAGCCCTAAAAGTTTAATTACATTCAGTGGCCTATATTTTAAAGCTGGGCCGTATTCAAATTTTTGCTAATCTTGAATAACACTGTTAAAATTCAATGGAATACATGAAACCAGGGCACTTCTTAACATAGAGTTCACTGTTAACCACATAAGCAGTCCAGACTTTATTTTTTTATCATCTAATATTTGTATTCAATAAAGGTAATATGATTTATTTAAAAATTCACAAAGCAATGAAAAAAAATGGTCAACACAGCAGATCAAAGTCAGATCAGATCGATCCCATCAGTGTAGTCTGCAGTGTGTCTCCTCTGCAGAAGCAGTAACCACAGAAGGAGAGGAGAGGCATTTCAAATTGGCTCTCTTACAGCCCATCCTCTCAGAGAAAAAAATCCAGGCTATACAGACTGTGCAGTCCTTCTTTCCTGCATGGCGCTGTGCTGTGGTTTGGAGACATCTGTTTGCTGCTGGGTTAATTGTTCTCCATATCCAGCAGTAACCTGAATTACTCAGTAATCTTCCAGTTCGGTTTGAAAAAGCCGCTTTCTCGTTCATGCACATTTGACCTCATCATCTGGTGTTTGTACATGCATGTTTATTAGCAGAGACCACCAGCATGTGGGACAAATAAAGTTGCCGTCCTCCAAATATGGGAGTGTGAGGCTGAGTACACAGAAATCCCATTTCTCATCTATGTGTTTAAATAAATGTTTGTTGATTATTATCAGTTAAGATTCAAACTGCTAAATCTTTCACATACACAGCAAAGCTCATATGACTTGTAGCTTGAAGCATTAAGTCAGATGTTTTGAATTGGGATTCTGCAGAAAGGTTGTAATCAGTTATTAGCTTACCTGTTGTAGATAACTCTTAAACAACCTTAGTATGGAGAAACATTTATTCTGACCAAACTGTCAATCTAACAGCTACTTTGAGAGGGCCAAGACCAAAGTAAATTTAAACTTAAAAAAATTCCAATATGGTTCATTTAAATAATCTTTTAAAAACTGTAAATAGCAGCAGCATCAACTAGCTGTAGCATTTCTGACACAGTCTGAGACACTTCCAGCAGATGTATCAGCAAATAGTCTTACTGCTGGAATAGCTAAGTAATGTAAAGTTATCAGTCATGTAAAGAAATACTAATTATATACCCACTGAATTATATTAAAGAGAACAAAGAAACATAATCTAATATTGATGGAAATGTAAAGATTTATAAAATAGTGTTTGGATAATCTGCCTTAATTTTTTTTTAGGTTTACATTGCTATAGCAGCAGTCCATCTTAATCTTGGTCTTTAGTCAGAATTAAACTGCATTGCTTCAAACTGAGGTTGTTCAATAGGCTATCTGCAACAGTTAAGATATTAATTGTTCATAACCTTTACACATAACCACACTTCCAGATAATGGAACTATCCCTTTAAAGACTCTACTGTTCAACATAATAATAAATCTAAATAATTTAATGTTTCCTATGTGGGTTCATATTGCAAAACACTGCAGTTTTACAATATAGAATAAAATTAAAAAGGTCAGCGATGTTGTTGTTCTTATGTTTCCACTGAGACACAGCTTGCTCCTGTGCACATTTTAATCTGATGTTAAATGTTTCATTAAAACTCTTTTTAATGAAGTTGATGTTAATTCATTTTGTAGACAGTTGGCTCTCTTCAGCTCATCAATAAAGCATATAAGGAGAAGAAATTAAAGAAATTCATGATTCAAAACTAATCACGCACTAGATTTTCTAATGTCCTTTTACTCATCTCCATTACTTGTCCTTGTTTCCTCACAGTTTTATGTTGCTGGCACTCATGGATGATTGGAATTATGACTTCAAAGCAGTTCATTGTTAGAAAAAAAACATTGTTCAAATGTTATAAATACTTTGCCCAGGTAAACAATATATGCATGATCACAAGTTATACACATCAATTACATGAGACATGAAAAGAAACAGCCTAATATGATAACATAATGCCATCTTCCAGTTTTAAAAATAAACTATAATGTTTTGGATGTGTACATTTAGTCCTTTAGTCCTTTGACACTATTCTAATGAGGCTGGGTATCATTCTGTTGTATTATCCCAGCAGAAGCCTTTGCTCTTGGACTACACACCTACTTTTGGCTCTTAAGAATTCTCAAAAGAAAGATGGAAGGAATAACCAGCAACTCTGAGGATCAGAAGACACATACACCTGGGGCTATTTTTTTAAGACTAAGTTAAACCCTTCTGTTTTTGATAAAGACTAAAATTAGTGCAAGTGAGTGTAAACCACCTACTAGCTGTGCTGTGAGTTAAGGCTGATGGGTTAAGGCCCAAAATGCACTGAGCATCTCGTCCTGTGATATATTTGTGGGACATTATCAAATAGCCCCGCCTCTCGCACAATGAATGAGATAGGCACCAGTTCCCCAGTGACCCTGAACTAAAAAGCGGGTAAAGGAAATGGACAGATGAATGGATGGACTATCAAATAGCTTTGCTTTTCTTCTTCATAGTTTGTCCTTTTCTTTCCCTGCAGGTATCTGTGGCCTTAATCTGTCTGATCTGCAGTTAGTGGCCCAACCAACAACAAACAAGCAGCTCTGCTCCCTGATTGTTTGTTCTGTCTGTCTCTCTTTCCCTCAATGCCTCTTTCCATCCTCTCACCCCAAACTGGTTCAGGCAAAATTTAGATGGAATATTAGGATGGAATATAGCTGTCAAAGTTGAACTTGTTCCCAGTGCTGGTTGGATGTCACCAGGGTTGCCCCTTGTCTCCTGTCCTGTTGTGTTGTTCAGGATCTCAAAGTGCAGTCGTGGAGAGAAGGGTGTGAGGTTTGCGGACCTCAGGGTCTCCACTGTGCTTTTGTGGATGATATAGTTCTGTTGGCGTCTTTATGCCATGACCTGCAGTGTGCACTGGGGTGATTTGTAGCGAGGTGTGAAGCAGCTGGGATAAAAATCTGCTCCCCTTAGTCTGAGGCCATGGTTTTCAGCTGGAAAAAGGTAAATTGCTCCCACCAGTTCAGGGGGGAGTCTGCCCAAGGCAGAGGAGTTCAAGTATCTGGGAGTCTTGTTCACGAGTGATGGTAGGATGGAGTCGGAGATGAATCAACAGCTCGTCTGCAGTAATGAGGGCATTGCTCTGTTCGGTCGTGATGAAGAAGGAGCTGAGTCAAAAGGCAAAACTCTCAATTTACTTGTTTAGCTAAATTTCAGCTATCGCCTATAGCCATGAGGTTTGGATCATGACCGAAAGAACCATACAAGCAGATGAAATGAACTTCATCTGTAGGGAGGCCGGGCTCAGCCTTCGAGAGAAGTTGAGTAGTGCCATCATCAAGTGTGGGAGCTTGGAGTAGAGCTGCTGTTCCTCTACATTAAAAAGAATTAATTAAGATGGTTCAGACATCTGAATAGGATGCCTCCTGGGCGTCTCCCGCTGGATGTTTTCCAGGCGCATTCTACTGGAAGGAGACCCCGGGGCAGAACCAGAACTTGCTGGAGGGATTATGTATCCTCTCTGTCCTGGAAACACTTACTTATAAAGTAAAAAGGATTTCTTTTTTCTTTTCATTTTATTGTCAATGAGGGCTTTCTCAGAATACATTACTAAATTTCTTCATGTGGCATTTTCTGAAAAAGATTTTGTTCTAAATTGGCAAATGAAAAGTTATACTGAATTGTATTGAAGTAAACTTTATTGATTTGAACTGAACTGAATTAAACTGAATTGAATTGAACTGTTTTAAGCTGAGGCTGCATAGTAATGCAGTAGGTTAACACTGTTGTCTTGCAGCAAGAAAGTCACAGGTTCTAATCCCATCTGGGGCCTTTCTGTATGGAGTTTGTCTGTTCTCCCCATGCATGTGTGGCTTTTTCCTGTGTACTCTGATTTCCTCCCACAGTCCAAAAGCATGCATGTTAGATTAATTGATAAATCTAATTGTCACTAGGTGTGAGTGAGAACATGAATGGTTGTCTGTCTCGTTTGTTTCATGACCTTGTGATGTTCTGGCGACCTGTCACCTAATAGCTGCTGGAGATGGGCACTGGTTCAGTCCTCAACAGGCTCCTATGGGAAACCCCCATGAACTATAATTACAGCCGCCAAGGAGGTTCTGTCTTCAATTGGTGATTTGTCTGCACATCCTTCCATCTCTGTTAGTAAGATCACTTAAAAACTAATGAACCTATTTTGCTGAAATTTAAAGAAATATTGGGGTTGTCACAAAACACAAGTGATTAAATTTTGGTGCTGATCCAGATTATATTCAGGACCCTGCAGGACGCTTTTTAATGGCCTTGACAGAGGTTTGTGCTCTCCCAGTGCTTCTAGTTTGAATAAGCCCTGTGTGGCAAAACATGTGATCATACGAACATGTTGTAAATGTTCTAAAGTCACATTGGAAATGTGTTGTGGCAAAACCCAATAATGTTTTTCATGTGTTTGTTAGTAAAATATTTCATTAATCAGTGGATGAATTTTGATTAAACTAATTATTGGAAGTACATCTACAACTGATAAACTATTGGAGTCAACCTGATTCAAGTTGGCCGCCACAGTTCAGCAAACTTAGCAAACACATGGCTATACCTCATTCAGTTTTACAGATAGTCAGCTAACATTTGATGTGGTAGTAGCTAACAACCCATACTCTAAGCACTAACCTTTAATTTAATGTTTTCACATGAAAAAATGCATTTTTTCACATTCAGAATTCATGTGCTTATTGTTTGAAGTTCACACAAAAACCACGTTTGATATGTTTTTTACATGTGAAAACATGATTTCCTCATCTGAGGTTTCTGTTTTGTTTCTTTTTCTGGAAGGTGGAACAAGCGGTTCAAGAAATAGGATGGAGAAATGGATGGATTAAGTTGAAATGAACTAAATTAAATTGAACTGAGTTAAATCAAGTAAGGTTTGCAGATTCTTATAAATGTGAGGTGTTATTGTACATATTGTACATGTTTTGCAATTTAAAGATGGTATCCAAATCAGCAGGATCATTATTTGGAATCTTTCTCAAAATCTTTGTCACATTCCACAATCAGTCATTTCCCACCAGCTTTCAGCTACTATAAGATGTTTGATCGAGAAAGAGAAAACAGTAAAATATATTTAGAATAATGAGTTTTTTACTTTTATAGCTATTTTGTTCTAACTTTCTGAAAAGACTTACAATCAAACAATTTATTACCCGGGTCATCCTGATTAATTGAAGCTAAGCTAAATGATTTGCAAGAATTTTCCCTAAGTGAACCTGATGTACCAACAAGCAGATAACTGCAGTCACACTTTAGCTCTCGCCTGTTTGTCCTTCTGATTTCATTCCTGTCAAGTTTCAAAACAATCACATTAAGGGTAGTTTAATTCTCTAGATAAAATTCTGTTGCAAATGCTGCATAACGAATGGCATAAGGAAGAGTGGTTTCACAGAAAATGAAATCATGACGCTAGCTTATAGGCAGCTTAGACATGTTGACATTTGAATGTTAAAAATAAGCTTTGTCAACATTCATGCGATGGTACATATTAAGATACTGACTCCATAAAAGTTTCAGTAAAATTCAAATAAAAATAAATGATTTAATGTCTCATTCCATTTCTATGCCCCTCATTTTCATTTCTTTGTGTGTTTTGTTGTGTGAAAGAGACATTAATAAACACAATCAACCCTACGCTTGAAGTAATATCCTAATGGGTTTTGAAAATTATTTTTACAGACTGGTAAATTACTTTTTCTTGCCTTTTTAAATTAAAATTTATATTTAAAGATGGATTCTCCAAACTGAATCAGCTACCCTTTTTTTTCTTATAATATCCTTTTAATTGAACTTGTCTTTAAACCACTGTCTTTGTGACAAAGGCACATTCAGATGTTGTGCACACCAAAATGGAATATTTCAAACTCCTGCTCATCAGACTGTATAAATTCATACTGTGGGTAATGAATCACATAATATATTTTTTTGTTTTGTTTTCTGCATAACATGCTGTCCCTGCTGCATGACTGTCATTACAGAAAGAATAATAGTATTGGTTATTATGTGGTGAGGGAAAAAGAAGAAAAAGGTTGAAATTTGGTAAAAATGACAGCTGGCGATCACATGAAAAGACATCTGCTGCTTGGACTTGCATGTGCAAATGTTTCACAATGGGGGTGAAATAAAATTCAAAGAAATTATCTGCACTTTGAACACATTGCATGGCATTTATGCTATAGTTAAACACGACTAAAACTGCGTTAGTGTTAAATGCTGGCGTATATATAGGCTAACATAGTTTAATCCCACAGTTTTTAAAGCTAAAGTGTAGTCAAAGACAAAGGGATTGATAATCCACTTTTGTCCTTGAGTGAGCGAAAGAGATCAACAGAATGAGTTTATGTGTGTGTGAGAGAGAGTAGGATGGAGTGGGCAACAGAGAGATAATCTCTTTTGTAGTTTTTATCCCTAAATGTGGTGCTTGTGTCCCCTTATCCCAGCTACTTAGTTTCTGCCCTGCGTAAGTGATGCCACGCACTTATAGGCTGTAAAAAGCAGGTCAATATGACCACGGAGAGAAAAAAAAAAAAAAACAGCACGTGCATCACATGGATAGCTTTGGGATTATTCCTCACAAAATGTCTTAATTCCTCTGTTCACTAATGATCCAGGGAAAATGCCCTCTAATCTCCATTCCATTAATTAAAAAGAGCATGAGCCCATGGAAAAACCTCACCATCTGCTGCTGTTTCATTTCTGCAGACAGATTGTGTTTTCAGTTTTTAACTAGGAGGAAGGCGAAAAGAAAAGCAAACGGGTGGAGCACGGATTGAGGTGCATGGTAAACAGATGCAACTCCTCTGTTTCAGTTGTCAGTGTGTTGAAATGTGGAGCTCTGTGAGTTGGAGCGGCTTTTTGGAGTCCATTTTGCAAGTTGGTGATACTTTTGCAACCCTATAGTGAATAAACCGACACCAGTTGGAAACTTCAGAGGTGTGTTATCATAAATTCATAGGAGTGGATGAACGTTTTGCTGATCTTCTCAGATTATTTTTAGTTTCAAGAGGAATCACAACTTTCTGTTATTGGGGCGGCAGTGGCTCAGGAGGTAGGGGTTCATCCTGTGACTGGAGGGTTGCCGGTTCAAGCCGCTGTTCCGTCAGTCTCAGCCATTGTGTCCTTGGGCAAGACACTTCACCAGCCTCTCCCACTGGTGGTGGTCAGAGGGCTCGGTGGTGCCGTTGTGATGGCAGCTTCACTTCTGTCAGCCCACCCCAGGGCAGCTGTGGCTACAATATAGCTTACTGCCATCAGTGTATGAATGGGTAAATAAATGGGTGAATGATTGTAGTGTGAAACGCTTTGGGGTCCTTGGACTAGATAAAGCGCTATAAAAGTGCAAGCCATTTACCATTCTGCATGTATTTTCAAAGATAATTACTGATATATTTTCATTTGTTAGCTCTTTTATCAATGCGAAGGTTTTAGTGATATATTTTATGAAATAAATCTACTTATCACCAGCTGCTGAAAACTGAACGAGGTGCAGTAATGGTTTTGCCTGTGTGTGTGTATTTGTTAGCAAAATATCTCATGATCCACCATGTGGATTTTAATAAAACCTTCAGAAGGTAATCATTGGATGCACATGAAAAACTGATTACCTTCTGGAGTCAATCAAATTCAAGATGGCTACCACAGCCAACTAAACTTACACAACATCTTTGCTTAACACTTTGGTAGTAATTATTAGCATATGCCCTGTTTCTCTGTTAGCAAAATATGAAGTGGTGTTATAAATTTTAATGAAACTTTCATGAAATAATCATTAGATATACATATATAACTGATTAACTTTTGGAGTCAGTCTAACTTAAGATGGCCAGCACAGCTTATCAATTTTATCTAGCACATAAATGACTATAACTCAGTCAATAGTACATTTATTGAGCTAAAGTTTTATTTAGTAATTGCTGAGAATCATCCGCAATACATACTTCAAGCACTGTAGAGATTGTGCAAAATGCTATTTTCAAGGGCTGACAAAATCAACTACAAGCAAATCATTTTGAAACATAAATTGATTTTAGTTTAAAACTTTGGCATTAAAGGCAACAGAGGATATGCATTCCTTCAAGGATGATAGGTCTTTAATTTGAGTCAGTTTTGCAAATTGGTAATAAATATGCAACCCAAGAGAATTAATATACTATAGTTGAAGTTCCAAATGTGTTTCATCATAAAATCATATGAAAATTTAATTTTTCTCTTTTTTTTCTCTGATCAGTTTAAGTTTTTCTAAGAATTATTACCTCCTCTGTGTCATAAAGTATTTATTTTTGAATATATTTACATATATCGTTTCATAGTTTAGCTAATCTATGAATGTTAAAGTTGCTGCTGGTATAATTTATGCAAAGAAACTATTTTATTTATGTTGTTATGCCTAATGCAGCTGACACTTCTCAGTTCTGTGAGTCAGGAGGCTTTTTTTTCATCGGATTATGTTCAATATTAGTTGAAATGATGAAATTGACTCAGTAGAAATTAAATGAAGTCACTTGTGATCTGGAGGGGTCAAAGCCCAGAGACTGTGACACGAATTTGATCGGGCTAGTAGGCAGGGCAGATTATCCGAGCTGCTGTTGGAACAGTGGGGCCAATAATAATAAACACGCGCACACGCAGACGGAACGCGCACAAATCTAAGAGATAGGCTCGCTCACATCTTTCTCTCCTCTCTGTTTGCTGTCAGACACACAGGCGCAGCTCCAGTCCCACGAATAGGAAGTTTCTCTGTGTTTTTTGCGCACTTTCGACTCATTTCTGATTCATTTCTCCTGCTTTAAGATGCAGATGGACGCAGCGAGGAGAAGACCGGGTGGCAAATGGTTCCATTTAGCGCTCTTCACTTGTTTCTTGGACGCAGTCTGGGGACAGATCCGCTACTCCATCCCAGAGGAGCTGGAGCACGGCGCTTTCGTTGGCAACATCGCAGAGGACCTGGGCTTGGACTTGGATAAACTCTCCGTGCGCAGATTCCGGATAGTTTCTGGCTCCAAGAAGCAGTACGTGGAGGTCAATTTGGAAAACGGGGTTCTGTTTGTGAATGAAAGGATAGATCGGGAAGAACTGTGTGAGCAGAGTTCCTCCTGCTCCTTTCACCTTCAAGTGGTGATAGAAAACCCTTTGGATTTGTACAGGGTGGAGATTGAGATCTTGGATGTGAATGATAACTCTCCCATCTTCCCCTGGACCGAGTTTAATTTGGACATCTCGGAGTCCGCCGTGCCAGGATCCCGTTTTCCTCTGGAGAGCGCGCAGGACCTGGACGTGGGCTCCAACTCGCTGCGCACCTATTTGCTCAGCGTGAACGAGCATTTCTACTTGGACATCCAGACGCGCAGCGACGGCAGCAAGTTCGCAGAGCTGGTGCTGCAAACCCCGCTGGACAGGGAGCAGCAGAGCGCGCATCAGATGGTGCTGACGGCGGTGGACGGAGGCGCGCCGGAGAGGTCCGGCACGGCACAGATCGACGTCACCGTGTTGGACGCCAACGACAACGCGCCGGTTTTCGATCAGTCCTTTTACAGAGTGCGGCTGGATGAAAACGCGCCCAAAGGCACCGTGGTGATCCGACTCAACGCCTCCGACTTGGACGAGGGTCCTAACGCGGACATCACTTACTCGTTCAGCGGCCACGCGCCCATCAAAGTGCGCCAACTCTTCAGCGTGGACCCGCACACAGGAGAAATCAAAGTCAAAGGTGTGATTGATTACGAGAAAGCCAGGATGCACGAGATTTACGTCCAGGCCAAAGATAAAGGTCCGTCCGCTGTGGCGGTGCACTGCAAGGTCCTGGTGAACGTCTTGGATAAGAACGATAACCTCCCTGAAGTGATCCTCACGTCAGTGTCCACACCTGTGCAGGAGGACGTCCCGCCGGGGACTGTCATAGCCGTGATCAGCGTCATGGACAGAGACTCGGGGGAAAACGGGAACGTGGACTGCGAGATCCCCCATCACGTCCCGTTTCAGCTCCACTCTTCCTTCAAGAACTACTACACCTTAGTAACTTCGGATTTTCTGGATAGGGAGGCGGTGGCTGAGTACAACATCACCCTGACTGCCAGAGACATGGGCTCCCCGCCCCTGTTCACCAGGAGGACGGTTCTGGTGCAGGTGTCTGACGTGAACGACAACGCGCCTCACTTCAAGCAGCCTTCCTACTCGGTGTATCTGACCGAGAATAACGCGCCGGGATCCTCCATCTGCTCCGTGACCGCACTGGATCCAGATTCGGGTCAAAACGCCTACTTGTCCTACTCTGTCCTGGAGGGGGATATACAGGGAATGCCCGTGTCCACGTACGTGTCCATAAACTCAGACAACGGGAACATTTACGCGCTGCGGTCCTTCGATCACGAGCAGCTGAAAAACTTCCAGGTGACAGTTCAGGCCCAGGACGCAGGATTCCCCCCTCTGAAAAACAATGTCTCTGTTAGCATCTTTATTCTGGACCAGAACGACAACCCGCCTGTAATCACATCCCCTGTTGCGCGCAACGGAACTGCGCCCTGCGCCCCTGTCCCTAGATCAGCTGACGCCGGTTTCCTCGTCACTAAAGTCAACGCAGCGGACGCAGACGCCGGTCAGAACTCGCGCCTGTTCTATCAGCTGCTCCAAGCCACAGACCCGAGCCTGTTTAGCATCGCTCTGTACACGGGTGAAGTCAGGACGCTGCGCCAGATTGAGGACAAAGAGCCCAACAGGCACCGGCTGGTCATTCTGGTGAAGGACAATGGTCAGCCGCCCCTGTCGGCCACAGCTTCCATCATCCTGTCAGTGGTTGACAGCCTGCCAGAATCACAGCCTGATTTGGATGACCTCCACAGCTCCCACCACAGCCCCAACGTCACCCTGTACATAATCGTGGCTCTGGGCGCCGTTTCCTTCACGTTTCTGTTGGCCATCATCGTCCTGGTGGCAGTGAGGAGATTGAAGGGCAGAGCGTCCGGCAAAACGTCCAGCTTCCCCTCCTCCTCCTCCTCCTCCTCATGCTGCTGCTACTCTCCTGCAGAACTCTCCTCCACCACCACAGAGGTGTTCAAGAAGTCCAACCTTAATGTCCGCATGTCCTCAGGCGCGTCGGGCTGCGCAGAGGCGCACAGCAGCAGCAGCAGCGGCGGCGGCGGCGGCGGTGGTGGCGGCGTACTGCCACAGATGTACTGCTTCAAAATGTGTCTAACGCCGGAGTCCTCGAAGAGTGACTTTATGTTCCTCAAACCATGCAGTCCGGTGATGTCGGTCCAACAGAACAACGCCAAGAGCACAGATTATTTGACCTCAGGCTGGAGCGCGCTGGACAGGAACGAGCTGTCCAACAACAGAGCTGCGACACCAAACCGGGTAATTCATGGAGATAGTGCAAGCATACACAAAAGATGATTCATTTGTTTAATCAAAACTTACAATTAGAATTTCTAATGTGGTAAAACTTAATGATCAGCCCAGGCACGTCTCCTCTTATCTTATTGCCATCCAACTTAAAGGATGGCTGGTTTTACGCAGAGATGATCCCATTTTTTACTTCTAAACGAGCTCCCACTATTAACCATGAATAAAAACATAAATGCATTTGCCTTTTGTATAGAAATATAAAACTATAATAAATAGAACAAAACTGTGGGATATAAACAAAGAAGCAGATTAAATTATGTATGCTCTAGACGATAAAGTTATGTTGAAATTCAAAAAGATAAAAAAAGTCAGAGGTATTTTCTTTCTTTAATTTTTAATAAACTTATTCATTTATTTCAACACATTCATTTTGTCCTAATCTTGTTTACATTAGTTTTTTTCTCTCCTTTGCTTTCATTGTTGTCAAGGTTTTTTTCTCTCCTCTTATTCTGTTGGTTCTGGTTTTGTTTGTTTGCCTTGGTTATGCTTAAATGTTTTTAAGATAGTTGTTTTTTGACATTGCTGTTGTTTATGCTTATTCTTTCTCCATCTCTGAATTACTTTTAGCGGATTTTTTTCTGTGCCACTGGCAAAAACTAGATCTTTTGATCAAATTTGGCCTTGAATGTGTTAATTTTAACTGAGTTAGCGAGTCTAACTTTTATCGTAGCCCTCCTGACACCCAGTATTTGTATTAAATCCCTGACACTCTGAGGTTATACTCATCGTCCTCCATGACAACCTCTACATGCTTATTGATGAGTGAGATTTATTTTTTAAGCGTTGTTCATATATGTAAAGTGCAAACACTGCTGAGCTGTTTGTGTAAAATGGAACCACATTGAGGTTTAAAATGCTCCACACAAGTGTGGTCCATTTGCCATTCTTTCTGTCCCCAATAATTGGGATGGACAACAGGAAGGCCATCCCACGTGGGACACTTTACACTGGAGGAAGAGGTGTGTTGTTTATGACTTCAGCATAAAAACAACTTTCGCTCAATGAGCGCGCACACTCGCTGAAAAATGTACTCTTATGCACTGGCGGCGCCAGGGGGGCGCTAGGGGGTGCTATAGCTCCCCCTGGAAAAGTCATAGCACCCCCGTAGCACCCCCAAGCAAAGGCATAACCGGGGTATGTGTGGGACATGTCCCCCACTTCCCTTATGTATGTCCTATATCCCCCGCACTTTTTCCAGCCGTTGCAATTGTTTAATTCGTTGTTAACATGTGGGGATGTGTTTTTCCGAGC
>NC_051442.1:17783802-17800065 GCF_001649575.2 Kryptolebias marmoratus
GTGCTTTACTTAGGTGAGATCAGTGCACTGCTACATGTTCATGTTGTGGGAAGCTTCTTTATTTCTGTGATAGAGGTTTAGGCAGAGATATCGGCCTATCACAGATACATATGTATATTTCATTCTGTTCTTCATTAATATACCATATATATATGATTATATATGTTTGTGCTTGCGTCTGTGTGTGATGAGAACTGTAAGAACAAATAATCCTTCATTAGCACCCTCAATAAAATGCTTAGCACCCCCTTAGCACCTGCAGAAAAAATATCTGGAGCCGCCACTGCTCCTATGTATCCCTTTTCATTCTGATTGTGTTATTCAGTTTATGAAAGCGGAAAATAATCAACAGGCACATTCATTTCAGAAAAATCCTGGACATAGTTTGGGTTGCTGGTTTGTGCTTCACATCACTGGCTGCAAGGTGTAAGAGTAGTTGCAGTTTCAAAGCAAAAATATTGTTGTTATGCTTGTTTTTTAAATGCAGTTGGAAAATCACAAGGGCGAATGAGATCACTAAAAAAGGCATATCAGTGAGATGGCAAAAGAGAGTGAGAAAATGCATGAACATGGTCCATTCAACAGCTAATGAGAAACAACAAAAGCAATAGTAAAAGCAATAAAGGCATAAAAAAGTCAAATGAAAGTGAAAAACAACATAAATATATTCATTACATCATTCAAAATTAAAACGATTCTTACATCATTTCGTTTCATCTTTATATTTCTGTATGTATTTCCCCATTGCTTGACAGTATTATTGTCTTTTGTTGCACATTTTTATGACATAGTGTCATATTTTTTTTTTTCTTTTTTGTTCAAAGTTTCTTTATTTTTCAGCCCAAGTACTCAAACAAGAACTTGACATGGACCAAGAACCAGCGAAACTCAGCTTACAAAAGGTGAATATCCCGATGCCCACACACTGACCTGCAGTGCACGAGCATTTTCATTTATATTTCCAGTTTTCTTTCTCTCTTTTCTCAGATATAGCTCATCAAATATGGAGGGCACTCTTTCGAGGCAACAAAAACATGATACTGAAGGGTTTTCCTGCACAGTGGCACCACAGTACTGGACCTGGGGAAGCCACATGAATGGTAATTTAGACTCATTATTATTCAAGGAAAAGAGGGAGGGAAGTGGGGTAAGCACCAGAGGGGTTAGCCCAAGACTTAAAATGGGAAACTAAAAAGCAGATAATACCAAACGCCCCAAAGTGGGGATGGATTTAACTGTATGACTGGGAAATTTTTTTAAGTCCCTCCAAGAAGTGTTATTTGCCCAAAAAAAAAAAAAAAATCTGAATTAGGACATGCTTCAAAAACCCCTATCTTCAGATCCAGCACAGTACATTTCCATAAAAGCTCATTTCATGAATAACATTTTATACTAGCTAATTTATGCACATTTTTACAGACTGCAAGAGGTCCGTTCAAGAGGCAGCAGCTCCTAACTACTCATGGACTCCAAAGTACGCCCAGCCTCATTCTGAAACAGCAGACTATCAACACAACGTGTACATCCCAGGCACCACGTCTGGCTGCAGCACTCTGAAGCTGACGCCCAGAGGAGAGCTGGATGTTTACAACACCTTCTCCACCTTTGGAAAGAAAAAGAAATTCATCTCAAACTACGAACAATCTTTTGATAAGGATGCCGAAATCATAAGCAATTCTATTTTTAAATGAACTGCTGGCCACACTTAATATTTTGCTGGTTGAGCTAAAGTGGTAGTTCAGATCCTTTGAACTGAGGTTCTGTCAAAAGGTTATAAGCAATATCTTGCATGTTGTAGACAGTTGTTTGAACTACTTCAGTTTGGAGAAAAAGAGTCTGAGTTTGACTTCATTCACAATCAAATGGCTGGTTCAACTTGGAACCAAGAGCAAACTTTTCAAGTGTTTGAGCTTCAGTCCAAAAACATTTCTTATCAGTTCATGTAAACTCTGTTTTAGCAATATTTACATCACTGTTAGTTTCATATTACAGTTATTTCCATAAAACTTTGTGTTTATTTGCAACTACAACTACCAGCTGTAGCATTTTATAATATATCTGCTGGAAAATCATTGTAATGTTAAGTTTCCAAATTAGCATTTGATTGAACAATTTTGACATTTTTGAGGTTGGAGTTGTTTGAAAGCAGCAGCAATCCATTTTGGTCTTGGCCCTGCTCTGACTAGCCATTAGCTTCTCATTCTGGTTGGAATAAATTTCTATTTCTCCAAATTGTGGTAGCTAAGGTAAGATACTACTTGGTTCATAACTTTTTTTACAGAGCCCCAATTCAGAAGATCTGAACTGTCCCTTTAAGATTTATTAAAACACTGACTGCGTTCTGCTAATTTTATTGTAGCTTTAAACTGTATTTATTTGCTTCAGTTTTTCTGTGGAGATGTAGCTCTATATTACAGGTGCACACTCATCATGCTTTCAAATTAACAGGTAATGAGTTTGTGAGTTAATAACAGAGGAAAACTACAATTTATCAGTAATACAGTGATCTCATAATGCTGTGTGTCTGTTAGCACAAATTGATAATTAAGGAAAAACTGTGAAGGAAATGAGCTGTTATTTTTTGTAAATAAATTGTAATATTATTTTACCATAATCCATCATTCATTCACGAATTTCTGAGGAGCTTTAAAGTAAGACCAGTTGACGGACATCTCTTCTGTATATAAATTTCTGCTATTTAACAAAATTTTTATTGTCTTAGCTGTATTATATGCACTGCTGTGTATCAGTTTTAAGGAAAAACTGTCCTGAATTAAATAACTGCTGAGAATAGCTTTATGAGAAGAGGTTCCCTCTGATTGACATATTTGATATACTTGATTAAAATGTAAGACAAACCAAAACACAAATAATCTCCTTTAGTTGTGATTCATACATATCTTTTAGTTGAATGATGGAAAAAGGAAACACTGTAAAGTTACAGTTATCTTGTCAGATTGGTTCTAAACACACCTCTATGCAGCCATACAAACTGTGTTCTTCTTCGTTGATGGATTTGCTTCGTAGCAATGATTTGATCCCTTTATGTCTGCAGTATCAAACTGAAGCGTAAAAAGGAAATTGCTGATGATATTTTCAGGGTCACTCTCACATGTAAAGAGACGGTTTGTTGCTGTAAATGTCAATTGGGTTGTAAGAGGTGAAATGGTAAGATGATTTCTAGATTCCTATATTATTTATCATTAGTTCTCATGTATAAATACAAAACGTATTATGTGGTTATGTTTAATAAGAGGTAATTATGTGTATATACAGTTGTTTATGTTCAACCTAGAGTATCAATAAATCTCCTTTCAACTGTTGTTGTTGACCCTTTTTTTTTTTTCAAGGAGCTCTTTTTTTTCATGCGTACTGAATAAAAGTCTTAGCTTAAGGTGGTAGTTCACATCTTTTGACTTGAGGTTTTGCAGAAAAGTTATGAACAGTTAATACCTTACCTGTTGTAGATCACTTACTGTTGAAGAATGACCTTAGTTTGGAGAAAAAGGTTTGATTCTGATCAAACTGATGAGCCATCAATTTCCTATTGTAGTTACATGGATTTTCATGGTTATTTACAAGCACAAATAGCAGCAGCTGACTGCAGCACTTCAGGTGCAATCTTGGACAATTCTGATAAGAATTTCATAACATTTCTGCAAAAAATAACTGTATAATTCAGAATTGATGGTAGTGTAAAAATGTGTAAAATCAAATTCCCCTAAACTAATATGAAACTTTTGAGATTAGAGTTATTTTTAAATTACAGCAATCTGCTTTGGTTTCAGCTCTGGTGGATTAGGTGTCCGCTTGCCAATCTAATTAGAATTAAACTATTTATCTTGACTGTGGCAGTTCAAAGACCTAGGTAAGATAATAATTGTTCATAAACTTTTTTACAAAAACTTCAAAAGATTTTAACTATTCCTTTGACCCCTTTGACATCTTCCAGTTGATTTTTTGTTCTCAGCACAGCCCTGAGACCGCTCCTGTTAAGGTCTTCAGTGACATCTGACTGAACACTGACAGCAGCAAAGTTTCAGTCTTAGTTCCACCTAACCTCAGTGCTGCTTTCAAGACAGTTGATCATAACATACTACTGGGCCAACTGGAAAACAGGATGGGTCTTTCTGACACAGCAATAAACTGGTTCAAATCCTACCTGGAAGACAGGAGCTTGTTTGTGTCAATGAGTCAATATAAATCTGAACTGAACAAAGTTACATGTGGAGTTCCTCAAGGATCCATCCTGGGTCATCTTCTGTTTAACAGTGACATGCTCCCTCTAGCGCAAATCTTAGAAAACAACAAGTAGCATAACTATGCAGATGATACATAGATCTACATCATGCTCTCACCTGGACTACAGTCCAACACAAGCACTGAGTGAGTGTATTAACCAAACCAATCACTGGATGTGCCAGAACTTTCTTCAGCTCAACAAAGATAAAACTGAAGTAGTTGTTTTTAGAGCTAAAGAGGAAAGGCTAAATGTCAGTGCACACCTGCAGTCTGTGGTGCTAAAATGCTCTGACAAAGTTTGAAATCTTGGTGTGATCATGCACTCTGACCTGAGTCTGAACAGACTCAATAAAACAGTTACAAAGACAGTATTCTATCACCTGAAGGATGTAGCTAGAATTAAAGGACTGATGACCCAGCAGGACTTAGAAAAACATGTCCAAGAATTTTTTAATAGCTATAGTAATGGAGTATTTACTTGTCTTCCTAAAGAAAACACCAGATAGCTGCAGCTGATCCAGAACACAGCTGCCCAAGTCCTCACAAAGACTAAAAGAGACAGTCACATCAGTCCAGTTCTGAGGTCTTTGCACCGGCTTGCTGTTGTTTAAAATGTTGTTGCTGATATACAAATGACAAAATTCTTGGTCCAAAATAAACCACTGATCTCCTGCTGCACTATGAACCATCAGGACCCCTGAGGTCATCTGGATCAAATCTGCTCTCTGTCCCCAGAGTCAGAACCAAACATGCAGAAGCTGCATTCAGCTTTTGTGCACCAAATATCTGGAACAAACTCCCAGAAAACTGCCAGACCTCTCCGACTGTGAGTTCCTTTAAAACAAGGTTGAAGACCGTCCTGATCGCTGCTGCCTGTGATTAAAGCAAATAATTATTTAATGTTGTATTTTATATTCCTTTATCTTTTTTTTCATCGCTCAATCAAAGCTTGCTTTTAATTTTTAATTTCATGAAATGTTCTTTTTTTGAGCATTTGTAATTTTACTTCTTTTTTTTTCTATATGCCTTTATTGTTCTTTTGCACTTTGTTTAAATGTTTTGGACTGTTTATGTAAAGCACTTTAAGTTGTTCTGTTGCTGACGTGTGCTATACAAATAAAGCAGCCTTGCCTTTAATATGTGCTGATTATAACTAAAGCAAGACCAGTGTTCATTTTACTTAATATATCAGACTACATGCAATAGGATAGCAGACCCTACATCATATATGTATAGATATTTGCAGATATACATTTCCCAAATTCAAAAGCTAACAGCAACAATCTTCAGTTTGACAGTGTAGTGGTTTAATGAGTACAAGAGTATTACTGCATAAGCCTAATTACTGTTACAAGTGAGCTTATAAGAAGATCTGGTGGTGCTAAGAACCCTGAATGGAATGCTGTAAGAACATTATCCCCTGAATGGCTTTCAGAGAAACAATATATAAACACAGATCCCCACAAAATAAAAGTTATTCTTTGTTGAGCATCTGACATTAATGCTCAACTGAGTATCTGAGTCAGATTTTGAAAAAGTCATTATAAAAAATAGTTCAATTTCTGCCATCTCCCAGTTTTATCAGGGACCCCATTGAAACGAGATAGATTTAGCTAAAGCAGCTAATCCCTCCAGCTAAATGCAAAAGTCAATAGAAAATGCCCAGTCATGTGTGTAAGAAATAAAAAAGAAATCAAATAATGTGGTTATGTGTTTTAAGGCTGAGGATGTCTTTTAACCTTTTCTCTTGACATTCTGGTTGGTAAACCTTGGGTTTTAAACCACTGCTGCGGAGATTATCCTTAAAATCCACCAACTCTGGCTGAGCTGCTGCAGACCAGTGGGTTAATCTTGGGCCTGATTGCCTCAGTGAACTGCCTTATGCTCAAAACGCTCACTGCCAGGAGCCAATTTTAAATTTAATTCTGAACCTTGTTAAAAAATGGCAATAAAAAAAAAATCAGATTGATAAAATTGCCTTTTTTTGTTTCTTAAAGAATCAGTGGAAAATAGAATGGATTTAAAATAATCCAGACAATAACAGAGACACTCACTGGCAATCATTATAGTTAAACTGCCCTAAATTGTATTATAATCAGAATAGAAAAAGGTGACTTTGGTGATCATATGTGATTCATGTGCTATAAGCAGGGACATGATGCATATTTACAGTTCCTGTGCTCTATTTAGAGCTCAACAATTGTAGCTTTCTTTTCCTGCATCCACCCTAATTTCCCCTAACAGTAGATAAAACCCATTCCTGACTCTGAGCAGGAGTTTCCCTGTAATGTCCATTAGAGGGCAGCGTTTCCTCACAGATACCAGATCTCAAGAGACTGTCTTAGGCTAATGATGGTTTTTAGTCCTTAGTTCTTCAGGGTGTTTTTTGTTTGTTTGTTTTGTACTTTATTATGGTTGTGATTTTTTGTTATGCTTGAATACAATATTAATGTTAATATTACCAGATGGTTAGTCCTGTTTTTTTGGAGCAAGGAGGTCCTGGGTTTGACTCCCAACCGGAGCCTGTTTAGCATGTTCTCTGCATGCATGTATGGGTTTTCTCTGGGTGCTTCAGTTTTCCTCCTGCAGTCAACAAACAGACATGTCAGGTTAACTGGCAACTCTAAATTGTCCCTACCCTTACATAAAAAAACACATCAATTACACATGTGGAAATCACGTGGACACATTAACACAGGACATCGGATGAAATGCATGTTTTGCACATGTATCTTGCATGAATTTGGACCAAACACACATGAATTTTGCATGTGTTGACATGTTTTCACAGATGAAAACTTGTTCAATTGGTTTTGCACATGAGAAGATTTTTAAAATGTTAATGTCACCACAGACGAAAAGCATGGTAAATTTCTACGGTTTTCTTTAAAAGTGAGCATGAATGGTTATCTGTCTGTGCTGACCTTGTGATGGACGGGTGACCTGTACAGGATGTACCCCTTTTCTTGCCCAATGACAGCTGGAGATAGACAGGAGCTTCCTGAAGAGGAAAGAGCAGGGACAAATGATAGATGGATGGTATTAGATATAGACAAATCACAAGAATCAGCAAGAATGGGTAGAAAAATTCATATTGCTGTTAAACTTTGACCAGGTCACCCACCACCAAAAGGCAAAGGTGGACATTAATGTTTTTGCCTGTGTCTGTTTATGTACATGTGTTTGAGGGTCTGTCTGTTACCAAAATATCTTGTGAACCACCAGACAGATTGCAATAAAATTTTGCACATTCTGAGTGCAAACTAATTGTGCAAGATCTTTCTTCAAAAATTTGCCAATAACTATTTGGAGTCAACTCTGTCTGTCTGTTAGTAAAAGAGCTGCTGAACCACTAGACAAATTCCAACCTCCTGAGACCCTGCACCCTCATATGAGGATGCACATCAAACAAAAACTTGGGTCTCAGGAGGTTAATGAAACTTTCAGGAAATAATTATTGGCTGTATCTCTGTAGCTGATTAACCTTTGGAGCCAACCCAATTGAAGATGTCCGCCAACAGCCAACTGTTCTCAGAAAATACAAAAGTTGTGATAATTCAGTCAGTTTTACAGATATTGTGCTAAATTTTGATGTGGTTGTAGCTGAACGTTATTCCCAACACATTCTTCCAGTGCAAACTGATCACACAAGGGCTTTGTTTAAAACCTTAGCATTACTAATTAGTCAGCCCCATGTGACTGTTACCAAAATATCTCATGAACCACAGGATGGATTTTAATAAAACTTTCAGGAAGTAATCATTGGATGTGCATCTACAACTGATTCTCTTCTGGCGTCAAACTAAATCAAGATGGCTACAGAGAGTCATTCACAACTCATACTCTTGTATGACTCTTGTAATAATGTATGAGGTTCAGATGATTCTGTCATCCTGCAATATAAAATGATCTTCATCTAAATCTTTGGCATTAAAAGCAGCTGGCGAATATGCAATCCTTTAAGGAATGCTAGGCCTTTGAAAGTTTTTTTTAATGTATTTATTTGTGTCCTTTGTAGATACTCAGGTAACACAATGCATTGATAGATAAATAAATACCTGAAATTATTTTTTTCTGTTTTTAAAATATAACAATTGGATTAAGAATCTAGCTTTCCTACAACATGTATACTCTCACTAAAATATCAAACTACTTCAGTGTATAAATTTCAGTGCCTGGAAGCAGCAAGGCCAAATCAACATTCAGTCATTTGTCATTTTAAACAACGGTTTATATGACTGTTTCAAATCAAACAGATGAGCTGAGATGATGGAGCTGAAACTTTATTTGCATTACACTGATTAATTATGCACTACCCCCCACACATCCTTTTTTATAATGACTAGGTGAATCTTCAAGGAACAAATTTCTAAATTATGTCTAGTTTTAAGATTTTATATGCAAATATAAACAGCTGTGATTACCTCAGTGCTTAGTTTATTACAAGAGCATGAAGTTGTAGGCAAACTCAAAAATAAAACAAAGACGTCAACATGCACTGAGAAGAAATGCACCCTGTTTATATGAGCATATGAGGGTGGTATTAAACATTAAGCTGTGTCATAGAAAACAACTGCTGCTGAACAGTTATGTTGTTTCTGTCATATAAATTTAATAAAGAACAGTTTTTTGTAATGATAAGAAATAAAAAAAAACACCTTTATGACTGCTGATATGTGCATACAGCCTCTATCTACAATAATTTTCATACATAATTTTTAAACACAGACACACTTAAACTTAAACAAATTAACATAACCTTTAGGTTTGAAAATAGTAAGTTTGCAGCTTGCATAGTAGATGTAATTCTTTGAGCTATCACTGGATGGTGCTAAAGGATATAAAACACTGATACTCATCATGTCTAGATAAAGGAGACTTGAATATGATGCATATTGTGTATAAACTATATGAGCTGTGGATCAGTGGGAAATGTTTGCTCCAAAAGCTGACCTCAGATGTATGAAGTGAAGCAAAAAGCTTTTTGCTTTTCTTTTAACTGTTTTTTTACACGTCCTCATTTAGCTTTTTGCTCAAATTTTACTTTATAAAAATGGATTAAAATCATGTCCATAAACATGGTACAGTGCAGTAAAGAAGAAAAAGGTTCTTAACTGTCCTGGTTATTATTCAGATGATGTTATATTGACTAGTGTTCAATACAGTTACCTGTTTGTTTTTGTTTTTTGTTTTGTTTGCTTGTTTTTGAAAAAACAGCTTCACTATTTTCAGTAGTTTTTATTCATTTATTTATTTATTATAAAACCAAACAATGTTGAGTTCATCATGGATAGAGTTAATGCCCCTGATACACATTGTGGGTTGTAATTTAAACTCTAACAAGTAAATACATATAAATCTTACTTTTACTGAAAAACAACAGCTTTTGTACATGTGCTTTTGAAGTAGGCCATTTTTGACCAGGTCAGTTTCGATCAACATAATCCTTACCAATTTCTGAACCAGAAATCTGCTTAGAATAAACAATATGAGATTGCCAAAGCCATTCTTTTACTTTCATAAAGCAATTTGAAAGGATTTATTTGGCTGCATGTTGCTTATTTATTGGCATCAAATTGTCAAATATCATATCCTTTTTTACCAAACAGCAAAGAAAGCACAATAGCAAAGAGGATATAGCTATATTTGACTGAAATTTACTAAAAAATCATTGGTCTCAGTCGCTCTGTTTGTGGCATTGATATAACACAAAATTGTAGGAGATAAAATAAAGTACAACCTAATAAAATAGCATTACAAAATAACAATAACATAGTGAGTTTTTTATCAATACACAAAAATATTGTATATATACTTGCTAAAGGTACCAGAAAGTAGTTTGATCATTTTATGCTTTCCAGTGATGTTGTATTTACCCAAATACTTTGCAGTTTAAGCTAAAGATGTTATTCTTTGTGCACCATGTACGCTGCTACATGCAGAGTGAGCTGAGATCATCTAAACAATGGAGACAAATATTTGATGACATGCCAATCATTTTATTTCCTGCAATATGCTGTACTATGCTGCAGGAACAAAAAAGAAGAGAGTGAACGTTTGACGGCATTTACAATATACTGATACAGATATGCACTATATTTTGTCAAAGACGACTAAAATGTCTTCTGTAACTCCACACATAAAAAAACTATCATCATGGAATCACAGGAATAGCACTGAATGAATGAAGTCCTGAGTTGTGTGAAAAGAATCAGATTTTGGTCAGTTGTGAGGTTGGAGAAGAACCTATAAAGTATGTGTGAAGTCTGAAGCTTTACAAAATTGATAGTAGTGTAAAACATTGCTCAATACAAATAAGAAATAAAGGCAAGGGAGCAAAAAATAAAGCCAGAAATACCAGTAAACAGCTGTTTCTGCATGCCAGAGAAACACGCAGCTTTACCAGAAGAAGAGATTTACACTGTAGTTATAAAAAAATCTCAGGCACAATCTCCAAACAACTTTGGGAACAATTAAAGGATGGTTGGTGTACTTGTAACTATCATGACAGATGAGATCAGATTATGTTTTTTCCCCCACATCCTGTTTCCCATGCAGCTCAAATGGTTCGTTTGAGCTGAGTGGTTAGAACTGGTCCTCTGATGTTGGCGGGTGTCTTATTACCCTGATGAACATCGCTGACTGTTTTGTCATTAACCTTTAAGGATTAAACTCTAACATGTGAGGAAACACTAATGGTTGATATTAAAAATATAAACTAGAAATTATAAAAATTTGATTTTTGAAAAAAAAAAACAACAACAAAAAAAAGTAAAACCACAACATTAAAAAAGGAGAAAGAAAACAAATAAATAACAACAAATTAAGTAAATGTAGGTTAAAATATATTAAGCGTTATTAGTTTACTAATAATTTAGAGGATAAATGATTTACGTCCAAGTAAATTAAGTAAGAAAAAGTTCCTTTTAAATGTTTTTCTGTTAAGATTCAAACTTGGTAGCATGGTAAAGCTAACAAATAAAATTAATGTAGGACTTAGTAAGAAATTTGTAAAAATTAACTAAAAACCAGACTGAGCAGATAAGTCTGATTTTAAAAACATCAACACATTGTCATGATTAGAATTATTTTAAATAAAGCTGTTATCATTCAGCTCTAAAGTCTTCCTGTTTGGGCCCCGGCTGTCGTCAGGGAGCCCGGCCCCCCCGCCCGCTCAGACGCTGTGTCCGCCCCTGTCCCTGCTGTCAGAGCTCGCTCCGCTCCTCCGGCGGCTCCTCGCCTTAGATGGCCTGCTGCTGCAGCTCCCGCTACAACTCCTCGTGGAGGCGAGAATGACCCCGGGGTTCCCTCCCATCAAGGCAACCTGATCGTAAGAACGAATCTGAGTCTCTTCTACATTTTTCTTTCTTTTCTTTTTTTTTTTTTTTTTTTTTTTTCTTTTTTAAAGAAAACCCCACCGCAATAATGGCGCTTCGTTGCGCACCTGTGTGGACGCGGCTGGTGGCGGCTGTTTTCACGTTCTCAGCGCTGTGGGGATTTGCGCTCTCCATCACTCGCTACTCGGTACCGGAGGAAATGGAAGCGGGGTCCTTTGTTGCCAATCTAGCCACAGATCTGGGTCTGGACGTTCGCAGCTTGGAGACGCGCAACGCGAAGCTCGATGTCATTCACAGCAAGAATTACCTTGACATCAACAAAGACACGGGGGAGCTGCTAATCCGCGAGAAGATAGACCGGGAGAGCATATGCATGACTAAAACAACCTCGTGCTTTCTGAAAATGGACGTCATCCTCGCAAAGCCGGTCCGCATCTTTAACATAGAGCTGGAAATCATGGACATCAATGACAACGCGCCGGTGTTTCGCAGGAAGACAATGCACTTGGACATTTCGGAGGCAACCCCTCCCGGTGAGAGATTCTCTTTGACAAACGCCGTGGATGCGGATGTGGGGGCGAATTCTATTAAGACCTACTACCTGAGTGAAAGTAAATACTTTAACATTGACATACAAACCGGCAGCGATGGCTCCAAATATGTTGATTTAGTGCTAAGTGGTCATTTGGACAGAGAGGAGCATGCAGTCCATAATTTGATTTTAACAGCTGTGGATGGGGGGGTTCCTCCCCGCTCTGGCACAGCCAGCATCATTATTAATGTCTTGGACATTAATGATAACGCCCCCTCGTTCAGCCAGCCTGTGTTTGCAGTCAATGTTTCAGAGAACTCTGCAATAGGTACAGTGGTTATGACCTTAAACGCAACTGATTTAGACGAAGGCTCAAACGCCCAGTTGGTGTATTCATATACGCTTTACACCTCAGAGAAAACGCAGGAGCTCTTCTCTCTTGACCCAAACTCAGGTGAGATCAAAGTGAAGGGGGTGATCGATTATGAGGAGAGTCAAAGTTTTGAGATGTACATCCAGGCTCAGGACAGAGGGACGAACCCCCTGTTGGGACACTGCAAAGTGATGGTTTTTATCACAGACCTGAACGATAACTACCCTGAGGTGACCATCAAGTCCCTGAAAAGAGCAGTGGCCGAGGATACCTCTGTGGGGACGCTGATTGCCGTGGTCAGCATCAGCGACAGGGACTCTGGAGGCAATGGGGAAGTGGACCTCACACTGAACCAGCAAGAACCCTTACCGTTCCTCCTGAATAAATCCTCAGAGGGTTACTTTGAGCTGCTGGTGTCAAAGCCGCTGGACAGGGAGATAAAAAGCAAGTATGATATCACACTAATAGTATCAGATAGAGGATCGCCCCCCTTATTTGAAAATGAGACCATTGCCTTGGAGATTCTGGATATCAATGATAATGCACCCAGGTTCTCCCAGTCCTTCTATACAATCCATGTTATGGAGAATAACCCACCTGGGGCGCTGCTGACGTCTCTAAGTGCATTTGACCCAGATCTCAATGAGAATCAGTATTTGGTTTATTTCATAATGGAAAAAGAGATTGTTAACACGTCCATGTCAATGCTTTTCTCCATCAATCCTGAGAACGGGGCTCTTTATGCCCTAAAGACTTTTGACTATGAGAGGGAGAGGGATTTCCTGTTCCACATTGAGGCGAGAGACTCTGGTGTTCCCCCGCTGAGCAGCAATGTGACGGTTCATATCATCATTCTGGACCAAAATGACAACACGCCTCTCATTGTGTCACCTTGGCGGGCGCATGGCTCCGTCGTTGAGGAGGTGATACCGAGGTCCACGGAAAAAGGACACTTGGTGGCCAAAGTAGTCGCTATTGATGCCGACTCTGAGCAGAACTCCAGGGTCACATACCAGCTCCTGCAGATCAATGACTTGACACTCTTCAGCCTGGATCAGTACAATGGCGAGATTCGAACTACAAGGATGTTCAGTCATAGAGACCCGAGACAGCAGAGACTGGTAGTTATTGCCAAAGACAATGGTGAGCCTGCTCTCTCTGCCACCGTCACCATCAAAATATCAACTGTGGAACACGCCATGACCTTCTTAGAGACTACCGAGTTGCCACTTGAGTATGAGGTCTTCACAAACCTAAACCTATACTTGGTGATTGGTTTAGGAGCTGTGTCCTGTCTGCTGCTGATAACCATCTTGGTTATTGTCGTCCTCAAGTGTCAAAAACCAAAGCCAAAGGCCATCAAGATGCCCCCAGCCAACAGGAACAGCATGATCAGCCAGAGGAGCTCCACCATCGCAGATTCCACCCTGATCTCCAGTGATGCCTACTGGTACAGCCTGTTTCTCGCAGAAACCAGGAAGGGTAAAGTGGTTGTGAGACAGCCTATAATTCCCAAAGGAGCTGGCTACTTTGTATCCAGTATACCCAGGAGCATAGGCCCAAGTGAGACCACAGACTCCAGAGCATCCACACTGGAGGTATGTTGATGTGGGAACATGAAATGCAGAAAACTTTTTTTGTTATGTAGTAGTTGTTGGAGAGGCATGTTTTTCTTAATATTGTTTTATAAGCAGGGTTGCAAACAAATACATATTTCACAGTGCACTGTAGTATGAAGACTGACAAACTTCATACCAAGTATGTTTGCTGGTGTACATTTTCATAAAATGAAGAAGCTCCCTGGCTTCTTGTTTTTATCTTACCTACATGTTACACTAAAACTTGCACTATAGGTATCCATTAAGCGTTACAATAAAATGTTCGTTCAAGTAAAACAGAAACCTTTTCTGTTTTTGGTCCTCTAAGGTAAACTGGTAAACAATGAATTTTCCTTTTTTTTTGGTGATGGTTACTGTATTTTAAAAACATTCTTCCTCTGCAACCCTCATAGTTACATTTTTTAGTAAAACATTTTTTACAGCATTTTACAGTATTAGATTTACATATGAAGCTGCTGTTGGTTAAGCATATTGCCGTACAGTAATTATAGTCAGTTCACTTCATTATTTCCAAAAAAAATTGCCTCTGCTGATCTTAAAATAAATAAATTGTTTTCACTCATTTTAGATTTAGATTTTAACCAATCTGTTTACTTCCTATTGGTCAGACTAAACCATGGAGCTTTTAATGTGCAGTACAGCCTGTGTTGTAATGTGGTCAAGACTGGGCTCAACCCCTGATGATAAAGTGCACTTTGATGCATCAAGCCCCCACCCACACTACTGCAGTTATTTTAAAATGCTCTGTTTATGATCGATTTGAGACAGAGCTTTTCAAAAACAATGTGGTAGCAGTGTATTTTGACATGTCTCTCCATTGTAAAATTATTGCAGTAAATACTATGTATTAGATGGCACAAAGTTTTTTTACTGTATCAGGTGATCTTTGAACAACCATGTGAAGTTGCTGCTTAACAAACCTCACAGGGGATGATCATGTTAGCATTCATCAGGTTCAAACCGTTAAATTGTGGTTCAGGGTAGGGATGTGCATTTTAAGAAAAAGCACTGTTCAAAGTTATCTGGCAGTTATTCTCAAGCCCCTCTTATGAAACAGAGACGTGTCCTGCTGCTAATCTTGCTAGCTGGGGATATTTATTTTCTTTCATTTTCCCTGGTTCAATGGTTCAACATGGAAGGGGGTGCACGTATTCTGTCAGTAAAGCTGACTTTCCATTTTATAATCTCTTCAAAATAAAATGCACTACTGACGCAGAAACTGATGCTGAGATGCTTCAGGTTGGTTCTCTTTATTATTTTTTTTTGAGAAGAAGAGTGGACTTTGGTGTTCTGTTAACAAAAGCACCACAATTGGAAACGCACCATTATGAAATACATAGCTTGGTGTCTCACTATAATGTGCTGGTAGGAAAAGATAAAATAAAATAAAGATTGTGATGGTTGCCTTAATTCTTGGAAGTTCTCCCATTTTAACCACACCTAACTAGAGAATTCAAAAAATCACTGTCCATCTCTAGTTTAGGGAGCATGAGGTGTCATTTCCACACATAGATTATCCATCAGAGAGTTCAAACCTCAGCGCCACTGAGAACCTTTGGAATGTGATGGAGAAACCCTTATGGATTAGGACAGCTGCACAATACCTACAAATTTTATTTTTATTACAATATCTGTTCACAATATATGTATTGCAAAAGACTGCTTGGACTGCAATAAATCATAGGCCTTTATATTTCAAGTTACATACAATCAAGTTCTGCATGCTAAAAATATAATTTTTCAATCCAATGGACTCTCACTGGCCTCGATGCCCGCACCTGGTTTAGGTGACAGCAATATAGGAAGAGAAAGTGAGGAGTGAGGGCAATGTGGGCTCATTGCTAGTGATGCTGTCATCGTAATATTAAACAGTATTATTGCACATCACAAGTTTTTCTAATATTGTGCAGTGCTAGAATAAAAGGTCTTGGAGAAAAACAAAAAGGACAAAACTGTGGTGATTTGGGTTTTTTCTGTGTTATGGTTTTTGTTTTTGTTTGGTTTGTTGGTTTGCTTGGTTTCTGTCTTGTCTCTTGTTTCATGTTTCATTTGCTCCTCCTCAGTCTCTCTTTATCTCCTGGCCACACCTACACCTGTCCCCACTTTGTAATCACGTCACCTGTCTCCATTTACCTAATTATCCTCAGTCTTTAAAACCCG
>NC_051442.1:17803444-17868860 GCF_001649575.2 Kryptolebias marmoratus
CGCTGGTCCATTGTCTAAGGTTTGTCTGTTGTTGTTAGTTTCTGTCCTGCCCGTTCCTGTTTATGCTCCTGTGTTTGCTCCTGTTTTGGTTGGTTTTTGTTTTAGTTTCTATCTTATTAGTTTGCTGCCTCGACAGCTTTTGTTTTCATTGTTGTCCTTAGTTTAATAAATTAGTTTCTTTTCAAATATGAGTCTGCGTTCTGGGTTCGCCTCCATCTCCACCGTTCCTGACAAAAACTAAATTAATGGCAGGAAGACGGCAAAAGACAAGATTTAATTGCGGTTGTCAGTTGTTAACAATTACTACAACTTGTAGTTGTTGCCGTTATACTATTTGGATACACCAAGAGGAATAATGGTAATGTAAAATTAGAAAATCAAATCCGATAAAGTCTAATTTTGATTAGATGTGCATCTGTAGATCAAACTTTCTACAATTTTATTATTCCATAATTAGGCTAAAAATCCTAACCCACCATCCCCCCCACCTCCCAAATCCGCCTCTGTTTGATGTCTTATGTAGTATGTAGGTCATGTATTGCAGATACATAGCACACAATCATCGCATAACCAGTAGGCGTAAGAGGGGGAAGCACTACAAAGAAGCCGAGATTCGGAGTTCTCTTCAAGGACAAGAAATACGGCTGATCTAAATTAGATGCATTCTGAATCTCAGGGAGCTCTCTGGTGCGCAGTAAACTGTTGTCAGTGTGTAAGTGCTGAAAACCCTCCAGATGTTGTTTGTTTTTTTTCACACAGGTGGTTCTGCAAAGTAAACCGAACCATGCGATTCACTGAAAGATTAAACAATATAAATATGCATGCACAGGTGCACATGGAAGGTGGGGGACGAACACAATAGTGCCTGTTTGTGTATAAGCTGTACTGTGAGTTTTGAGTGTCACGTATGCAACTGAACTTGTTTCTTTTTTCTGTTCTGAAGTTCTCAAAATGAAAGGAAGTCCATTCTACAACTGGAGGTATGCTGGTTACTAACTACATATTTGTAGAGCCACTAATACTTTGTTGACGTTTTCTATCCGTTTTTTTTTTTTTTTTCTATTTGATACAAAGGCTTGGCCAGACTCAAATAAAATGATTCAATAAACTGCCGCAGCCTTTAGTGCAAATTGTTCATGTAATCCATTTGGTTATCATATTTTCAAGGATAAATGGAACAGAATCAAATATTCCCACTTGTTCTTGCTCAGACTGTCCCTCTAAAACACAACAATCTACTTCAGCCCAATGCTGCTGTGAGCACTAAGATTGAAATTGGCTGCTCTCTCAGGCGAAGCAACCTCTGAGCTTATATTGAGAGCTGAGATTAGGATAAAATTGGCTGCTGCTCAGATTTTTGTTGTGCACAACTGGCTATAGGTGGATAGAGATTCAGGTTAAAGTGGTGACACTGGAAGGATTGGAATGAATCCTCCCAAATAGGTTTCACATTTCTGCACACAAGGCCTGCTAGACGTTTCAAATATGAGGCAATTTCAGATATTAAAGTATATTTTTCTGCGAAACAGAAATTTTACTAAAAACAACACAGTAATGATTGCTTTTGCATGCTTTAATCACACCTTTTACATACAGCCTTCATTTTATTTCTGCTATGTATCCCAGTCTGACTGATTTCTATGGATAATCTGGTGAAAAGTGCTGAACAGAAAATCAATAAAACATAAAAGCAAATTATTGATTCCCTCGTGATCCTAAATTACCCTGAAGTTCAACAGCATGTCATTGATGGTGGCAGTAACCAGTCACAATCCAATGTTGCATGAGTGAGGACTTTCGGTTACTTTACATCGAGGCCAAGTTGCTCTTGTGACTAATTTTATGCTCTGTCCCTCAGCAGGAGCCCCGGAGAGAGCTGCGGTGATCTTACCTCTTCATGGGAGTTTCAAGATGAACCTTTCCTGTGACTCACAAAGATCATGTAAAACAGCTGTTTGTTTGTTTGTTTGTTTTGTTTTGTTTCGCTCCCTCTGCTCCAAATCCTGATTTTCCTTGTTTCTACCTATCCCACATGCAGACATTGGCCGTCGGTCAACTCAACTTTCTACTGTTGTTTTTCTTTCTTTTGTGCATGAATCTGCTGAATTCTCCAGCCCTTATTTGGACAACAAATCAGAATGTCTGACCTTCCTTATATTAAACCAATCCTTTTTCTTCTCAAAAGAGAAAGATACAAAGAGAGGTAGAGAAACCCTTGTAACTTCGGGTCAATTTGACCCGAAGGCCATGGGAGGGTAAGTGTCTAAAATTTCCCTTCACCCCAGGGATCATATTGGTCTGAGTTCACTAAAAATGTACAGCACCTGATTTTTGCTCACACCTTTGCACATCAACTGCCTCTTACTGCTAAAACAGCAACATTAGAGTTTTATACACTTTGGTGGACAATTTATCTGAAGATCACTGGAACAGAAAAAGGATTAAATCTCTCCTGACATGCCTGTTTTTGTGAAGGCATCAGTGCAATAAATTGCTCCATATCCCCTGTTTCTTATCCTGAGATGCGACCAGCTCTCAGGAGATGGTAACTACTTCACACCGTGTGTCACAAACATTGCTAGTTTTTGAGAATCAGGTGCTTATTACCCTGGCAGTCACCGACATAAATATGGGGTAAGGTTTCCCCTAAATTTTTACGTAAAACTTTATTTTGTTGCCAGCCCAGTTTGTCTTTGTTTGCGAGGGCTTTGAGAATTAGATAGATGTGCAAGATTCTGAAAAACACCTGCAGAAGCCTCACAGTCTTTTCGTGAATTTGGGCTGTTGTGTGTTATTGTTTTAAAAGCCATCAGTATTCCAAGGTTTACCCAAGTTGCCATTTTTTTATTTTTTATTTTTTTAATTGCAGAAGCTCAAAACACAATCACAAATCTACGTACAAATCAGGGTGACTATGCTTCTTCCATAGATTTGAAGAATTCATAATTGTATCTAATTACAGTATTCTGCAGATTCAAACCTAGCTCTTGGTGTTTTTTTGTTTCATTTTATATATCTACATATATATATATATATCAGGAGACTTTTTGCTTCATATGACTCAAACTTTTACCTAATAACTTTATGAAAAAGAAAACCAACAAAAAAATAAAACAGTGATACAGTTTTAGATTTTTTCTATACGGTGTTTATTGTGCTTGGCAAGTTCTGAATGTCTTAAAAAAAGTCAAAAAAAAGAATGAAAGTAAATGTAAAAATAACAATAATAAACCGTTTTCTTATCTGATTGTAGGAGCAGTAGTTCTATAGAAATTATAATGAGGTAAGAGAAGATAAAAGGCTAACTAACAGTATATGTGCAATTCATTTCTTATGTTACCACATGAGTTGCACAGCAATATTGAATCTTTTGAGACAAATCTAAATCTGTTAAGTATTTCTATTCAATCAGCTTATTTTCTCTTGCCAAAGAAGGTGAGTCTTTGGCTATGACAAAAGTGTGCCAGACTGGGGAAAAAGTTAAAACAAACAAATGAACATAATGAACGGTATTTTTTTTAAACCAGACTTATCTACAAATTTAACTTTTACTGTATTTTTTTCTGCCTATAGTCTTTTTTCTAACTTTTCCTAAAAGGTTTAAGAAAGAGCCGAGGCCTAATTTAAAACAATGAAAATAAAAGGAGAAACCTGACATAAAAATTGTCTAACAATAAATATGTCTCATGACAAAAGCAGGAATATGAAAATGTATTCAACTTTGCCGTGTGCTAGAGATGCAGGCAAGGTGTTCTTTGATAAATATTCATGGTTTTAGATACATATTTTATGTAGTAACTTTTATTGCTGCTTTTGTGGGCTTCTTTAAGGACATTTTGAGTTGCATATTTGTAGTGTATGTAGTGCTTATGAAGTTGTTTTTGTTATGTACATGAATAAAAAATGAAATGAGAATACTTCTCTTGACCTCAAAGGTGGTGCAGCTGCATCACTATGGAAAGCCCAGGACTTTTAACTTCTCTAGAACAAGGAGCTTTTTAAGACCGCTCATTAGCGTGCCGAATGATAAAATGTAACGACATGAGCAAGGGAGGGTGGATTATGAGAAGTACATGGTATTAATTATAGTGCCAGTATTTTTGTGCTGACTGCTGACAGTGCGGAAAATGTATTAGGCGGAGGAGAGCACTTCAATTTTGGGGATATGCATTGAATCTAAACGTGATCCTTCTCTCCCTCCCTAATGCAGCAGAGATGGGATATTTCTGGATGTATCCAGCGCCTCGCTCTGAGTCAGTGAAATTCAACCTCCCTTTTATTTTCTCTCACTGTCTCAGACTAACCTTTAAAAGGTGTTTATTAGACTGAAGCTTTCACATGATGAGGGATCTCTTGCTGTTGATGTAATAAGTGATTAAGTGTTTTAAGGGACATTTTGGCCAGTTTGAAGTGGGGTTCTGTAGGTAAGCTATGAACAGAAGAGAGCCTAACTGCTGTAAATAGTTCTTTGAACAGCCTCAGTTTGGAGATTTTTAATCAAATTTACGATCTAATGGCAAGTCTGAGCGGGGCTAAGACCAAAATGGATTTTTTCCAGTCTTAAAACAACTCCAGTATCAAAACGTTTGCAATTGCTCATGCAAATATAATTTTATAAACCTTAACGACACTTTCAATTTTACATCACACAGTTATTTACACAAAATTATGTTTGTTGCAAAGGCACATAACGGCAACAGTTGCTAGTTGTTGCTAGTTGTAGCACTGTAGCACGGTGAAGCCTTCATTCCAGTAGAACTGTCATAATATCCCTGACAAAACAACTTTGTACTTTAAAACTGACAGCAAAGTAAGAATTTAAATCATAGAGCAAATGTATAGATTGGAGTATCATAGGACAGCAATAATCTGCTTATGCTACTGCTCGGATAAACAATAATTAGGTCATCACACTGGTCCAAGTGTTTCTACTTTCAAAGCAAATTACTGCCATCTTAAAACATCTTCAGCCTTCAAAATTTCCTTGCGATTCATACCAGTGCTATTATATAAACTTTTGCATCGTTGTCAGTTTTGCATTATCCTGTTTTGACAGAAATATTAGTAAAATCAAGACAGAAATGACAACAAGCAGCACCCAAAGTCCTACAGCTTGCTGCTAATTATGTTGAAAATAATCACATTTTATGTAAATGACTTTGTGTGTGTGTGTGACTGTATTTTTTTTTTTTTTTTTTTAATTAGAGTTATTTTAAAATGGCACCAATCCACTTTGGTCTTGGCTGCCCTCAGACTAGCCATTAGTGCTTCAGCCCTGTTGGCTGTAAACTCCCTTTCTCCAAACCAAAGTTGCTTAAAGAGCTCTCTGCAGCAGGTAAGATATTACTTTTTCATAACTTGTCCACAGAGCCTCCAATGAAAATGGCTGGAACATCCCTTTAATTCCAACAGTATTTATACAATTATCAAGTTGCACATATGATGAGCTCCTTGCGTGCCTTTTGCCTTGTAAAAGACGACTGTTGACAACTGAAATAATGGCATTTCTTATAGTATAACAAATGAGTTTCTCCCACAGTACAAAACCTGAACTGCTTGATGGATAGGAGGACTTTTGGATTCAGAACACATCATGAACCCGCACATGCATTTATTGTAAAATGAACTGCTTTATAATTTCTGCTTTTTTGTATACCTTTTTATTATCTTGTGTGTTCACTGTGATCGAATGGCACAGGAGACGCTTGTGCTCTGTGTAGAAAACGTGAGTTATTCCCCGTTTCATTTTTGCAGCTACTTTGCCAGTCAAACTGTACAATACGCTTCAGTGATTGCATCAAACGCTCTCCAATGTCATCCCACTCAGTGGATCGGATATAGTATGGGTGAGAATGGTCTTGCTTTATTATCGAGTCTTGTTAACTGACAGATTTTTGATGTTGCTTATTTGGTTCTAATGTAACGCCTGATCATGCTAGTTTGAATAAAGATTTTTAAATCTGCCTCTTTGTCATGTCTGTGATGGAAAGTGAAACAGAAGTTATCAAAAGTGATAACTTGTGTGCCCCTCTCTCTTATGTCTTTATTTTAGAAAGACATAAGAGAGATATTTGACCAAGTTTCTCTTTGTAATGCTCTGTTCTAATTGTTGGAAATGTAAAACTAAATACAGAAGAAGGGCCTGCAGTCTAAACTTCAGATCATCCAAATAACTTTATCAGGATTAGAACAGTCCTGAGTCAGACCTTTGGTTTGATTACACAGGACGTTCAGTCTGCAGTCCTGCACAAAAACATATCACAAGTTGTTTCTTTTGAAATAAACAAAAGCGAGTTTGTCCGTGTTGTCTTTAGTAACACAATGCTCCAACATCATTTATATCCTTTTAAATATAAAGCAAGTCCTGTAGTTCCAGCATAGTAAAACAGAGATGGTCAAATTTTACACATTTTAGATTTAATTGAAATGACTTAATGCAATGATGAATTCCAAAGTTATGATCCTATGAAATAGTAATCAACTCTTTTGAAAAGCTAGAAAAAAGAAAGAAAAAAAAGCTAATAGTTAGATTTATCTTGTGGACTCAGGCTCTTTGGAAAACTACATAGAAGGCCTTGAGGTCCATAACTTCTGCTCTAAGAGGATCTGAACTAGGTCAGCAGAGCCGCGAACCATAGGCTACTGACGTGTGTGCTGAGTGTTGCTGCCATCAGTTCTTCTCCCCGGTGGGGTTGATTTTTAGAATGGGCACTCTCCATGGACCTGAAAGTGTTGCACAACAGGCTGTGTGAGTGCAAAGCTGTGCTTCTGATAACGTAAAGGTAAAAAATTGATTGTTCCTTTACTTTTAAAATGACTTAAAACTTAAACACTTCTTTTGGGAAATAATTTTGAAAAATGTTTCTAATTTGTAAATGTTTATGGTAAACAATCTTTAAAAACAACAGACATTATGTGAATGTAATAACAGTCTTTCAATAAAAATAAACACAATGCAACTATAAAACAAATGGTATTTTATTTAAACCCTTAAATTTTCAGTAATTTCATGGCAGCTGCAGTTGCGGGAATTGTATTGTTAAAAATAGGATGATTGTCTGACAAAAATACTGTGGCTGCCAGAATGTTACTGCAAAAATTACAATGACAATACATGATAGTACAGTGAAAAACCGTGGAATTTACAGAAAAATACCAGCACCAGTGGTTGCCAGAATTACACTGTAAAAACTATCATAGCAATGTATGACACAGTGAAGTAAAAACTGTTTAATTTACAGTAAAATACCAGCACGTACAGCTGACAATTTAAACAATGATGACAATATATGACAGGACAGTGAAATCTGTGGACGCTAAAAAACAATAAAATATAGCCAACTGCCAGAATTTTTCAGTAGAAACTACAGTGATGGTCACTATAGTTTTTACTGTAATATTCGGGCTGTTGGCTATATTTTATTGTATCACATAAAATACATAAAAATGTAGCAGCACCCTCTCATAATCAACTACGAAAAGCTTAGTACGTGTGGAGCTCTTTTCTTGTCCCCACAAGACCCTGAACACACTGCGCAGGATCATAATATTGTCCAAGCTTGTCTGGCTTATTTGAGAGGGGAACGTCTCAAATATTAATATAAAAACCACAAAAAGCCCCAGTGTTGTAAAACATTACCCTGCCTCCTCCGTTCTTGTTTGTAGTACATGCGGATAAAATGTGGTCAAGAGTTGGCTGAGTAACCCCATTACATTTGACTTTTGTCCAATGCTGCATTGCTTTTAGTCTCTGGACTTCTTCATAAATAATTTTGCGTTCTGTCTCCATCACAGTAAATAACACTTTTGTTTGCATGATCTTAGACCTGCAGATTGCAGTGTATTGATCCAGTAAGTGTTTTTCACTGCAGGCTGCTTGGTGTTTTTGTACTAAGTACTTAAGTACAGTGTCCAAAGTGAAAATGTTTAAAGAAATAGGGTGCTTAGACACACTTAAACTTAAATAAGTTTAGTTTCCTAATTTGATTCAAAAATTGTATTATTTATTTATATCAATTATATTTTAAATCCTCTCCAGACACTAAGCCTAACCCTAAAACTATATTTCATATATATATATATATAATGGCTTTGTTACTGTATTACTGTTATTTGCTAGTTCCCTGATCCTGCAGATGACAGCAGTCAATTCTGGTACCCTGTCTCAACTATGGGTTCATAATTGTCATTACAAACCTTAACTACTAAGCTTTTCATTGTGATGAGATTTAATTAGGTCGTGTCAGAGCAACTAGTGTACAGACTAGACAGGTTTACTGATTTATTTACTGTTCTGAGTTGCTTTTAGAACTGCAACATCCTCCATCATGTGGGAGAGCTTGACCTATTTATGTAATACCCTGACTGGAGCCCATGAACAATGAGGTCATCGGCCTTTTCACCTCAGAGCTTTAGTTTGCACAACAGTTGAAAGGGATAAAATGATTATTTTCCTGCAAGTGTCTGTGTGGGTTGAAGAGCAGCCAGGAGGAAAACTGAAGCACCATTCATTTGATTCTGAGATGGGGATTTGCAAAAAGACAAAAGAGTCACTGCACAGCTGCAGAAAGTGATATGAGCAGGTTGTCACTCTGATTTAGAGATGCATAACAGACTAGACAAATCCGCTGCTGCGTTTGTAAAATTTACCTAAATAAAAATGTGGACAGACAAATTCCGCTTAAGATATTTTAAGAAAAAGATTGTTTTTATTGGCAGTACAGCAAACATGAATAACATTAAAACATTAAAAGATCTACTGACTGTAATACTAAATGATTTTCTGATAGATGGTGCCACGATGGAGTTAAGTGCAGTGAGATTTAAGCTTCTTTCTTGAGTGACGCCTGTGGCAGGTTATTTATGTGCATGGCTGCCCTTGCTGTGGGGATTTTCCTGCACTAGTTCATGCTAGCTATTCTGAGCTGTTTTTGAGCTCACTGCATGTACAGTGGTATAAAATTCATCAGTATGTCTAGAGAATGATTATTATATTATACAGTAGTTTGTTACCTTTTAACAACCACAGACCTGGTCAGTGACTCTGGTTCATCCTGCTGCTAAATCATTTTAGCAATGCTTTAGATTTTTTTAAAATGGGGTTTTGTGAAAGTGATATGAACAATTAATATTTTACCTGTTGAAGATCTCACTTTGGATAAATAGTTTAATTCTGACTGGACAGCTAACAGTCTTTGTTCCTGGCCTTGCATAGACTAGCAGTTTGCTATTTGTACTGACAGGTTAATGGTGTGGAGGAGAGTGCAGAGATGTTGCAGAGTTCACCAAATATGGAAGAGGAGCTCTGTTCAAATGTCAAGAATGTCCGGTTGTTTTGCCAGAACTTAACAGAACAGTGGTTGTGATTACAAAACGTTTCCTGGGACACGGGAAACACACTGGGTCTATTTTGGAGATGGCACTCATTTATTTCCGTGTAAGAACTGCCTTCAGATCCCACAATGGCTAGTCCAAGGAAAATCAAGAACAAAGTGGACTGCTGCCAACCAATTTCAAAAGATTTTGAATGTCATTTTATAAAGTTTTATATTACATTGTTAAATACATGGTTTTGCGAGCCCAAATAGAAGCAGCTGCTGCTAACTGTTGCACTTCTAGTGCAGCCTGGGGCATTTACAGCAGTATTAGCATATTATTTCTGCTGGAATACCACTGTAATGCAAAACTGAGCATATATGTCAAACATAAAGGTTTATAAAATAACATTTGTATGAACCTTTCGAAAGTTTTGAGAACAGAGTTGTTTTTAAATGGCAGTGATACACTTTGGCCTTGTCTTTGCTCAGACTATCAATTAGCCTGTCATTACAAATAGCTATTAGCTAATCTAAACAGGGCCAAGATCAAATTTGACTGCTACCATCCTAAAACAACTCCAGTGTCAAAAATTTTATAGGTGCTAAAAAATGCTACAACTAGCTGCCCCAGCGCTGTTTGAGCTCACAGATAACCAGACAATCCCATGTAAGTAAATGTGTAATACAGAATTGATGGTGATCTAGAAGTTTATAAAATAGAGCAACAATGAACCACTAAAAACATTTGAGATTGGAGTTATTTTAATATGGCAACTCTCTACTCTTCTCTTCACCTTGCTCAGACTAGATGTTAGCCTGTCAGAATCAAACTGTTTTTCCAAACTGAGGTCATTAAAAGAGCTATCTTCAACATCCATCTATTCATCCATTTTCTTTTGACTCGCTTTCTACAACATGTAAGATTATAATTGTTGAGAACTGCCACTTCAAAAGATCTAAACTATTCCTTTAGGAGCAATTCAAAAGTATTTTTGGTTAAAAGGAGGAACTGGTGAACACAGTGTTTGAGTTCCTAGGGTGCCAAACACGACTCTTACAGACCCGTCACTACACTGGTATATAAATAAAACATGCTTTTGTGTAGGGACAGTACAACCAGTTTAGAATGCTGATCACAGCTCACACATTCATCAAGTTGCTGTTGCTATGGATACACAAGTCTTATGCAACAAATAGAAGATGGTTTCTAAAACCAGGCAGGTAAAGAATCAGTAGCTTATTTGAATGGGAAGCTCTTTCTTCCAATTCAGGCTGTTAAAATCTAATGTCATTTTTTGTTTGTCTGTTGCACAGCTTATAGACAAATATGTGTTTGTAGATGCTGGTGAAAATTTTGATCTGACACTTAAATCACAGAATAGTGGCTGGCTTTAATGCTTTTGACGTTTCAATATTTTAAACCAAACATATATCCAACTCCAACTAGCAAATTCTAGATCAAACTAAATGGTACTACATGGTACTCTGGTACTATGTAGATAAAACTTTACTAACCAGTTAAAGACCAATTTGAATTTATAAATGCTTGGCTCTGGTTCTTATCGCTTGCTGCAGAAAGGAAAGACAGTAACAATGTAGAGGTAAATTATTGGGCGTTCCTCTACAACTGATTAACTTTTGGAGTCAACCCAATTCAAGATATCCACCACAGCTATTTGGCCCTAAAAAACACAAATATGTCTATGAGTCATTCAGTTTTATAGTTATTTAGCTAATGTTTGATGTGGTAGTAGCTAGGAGTCATTGCCAACACGTACTTTGAGCACTGTCAGATCATGTGAGGTTTTGCAATATTGTGCGACATTGTCCATAACATTATTTAAAAACTTTAATCAAAAAAACTTCCCTTGTAAGGACAAGCTGTATTTCACTTTTACTTGACATTTATAATAAGATTGTTTTGTTGAGAAAAATATATTATGTTTGATTAATATTATAACTCAAATTGATCTAGCTAGCTTATGCATTAAAGGGGTCATGTTGCCTGTCATGAAACACACTCATCCAGTGATGTGTTCCGCTTTAGGCTATCAGGACAGCCTTACCCTGCCAGATGTTGTGGCTGACTTTGATTCTATGTTTTGGACGGATTTCCCAGACATCAGCCTCCCTCTAAAATATCGTGTTCTCCCTCTCTAAGTAAAACATTATCTCTGACCCCTTATTTTGTGGTTTACAGCAGGCACTATCACTTCAACTAAAAGCTTCAGGGTTGATATTCAGTGTTAAATCTTTGATTTCTTTTGACACATGGAGGCTGAACCACAAAATATACAAAAGAGAGGCATGGTTACTTGCCTGGCCATTTTGATTTGGTCCCTTTTGCCCTTTGAAAATATTTTTGAACTGAAAAGAAACTGCATTCACACACAAATTTAACTCATCAAGTCGGAATAGCTTTAAAAGTTTGTTACCCTGTGTTCTCATTGTCAGCCTCAGGCAAAACATACAGTACATGTATTTGCTTTGTTAGATAAAAGTAGTCTTTTTAAATTGCATGATAAATTCAGAGATTCCCAAATTTCTACCAGATTTGCATAACTGCAAATACTCAGTGTTAAGTCCCCATCACACTGAATTAAGACTTCTGCTCTCTATAACCTATTAAAATGTGTCTAACTTTTAGTGAATTTAGCAGTCATGATGCTGCTGCACTCTTAGTGCTTGTCAAATTGTTGGGATTTTTTGTGTGTTTGTTTTTTTTTTTGTTTGTTTGGGTTTTTTTCTTTTGCTATTTTCCATTTCCCCAAGACACCCTCATGTGATCTCACCATTCTCTATATATCAGTAGCACAATCCCACAAGGATCCTACCATATAGCCGCGTGATCAAGCCATACCTAAGGCCCCGTTCCTAAGCTATGTGCAAGAAGGTCATGCCATGCTAGCATGACGCTGATGGCATTGTGGGATTACAGCCCAGACATGAGGCCAGCATGGGCAGTACTGAGGTTCCTTTCACACTGGATGAAGACCCTGTTATATTGTTAAAAAAAAAAACAATCAGCTTTGTATGGATTGGTTTTGCACAGCTTCCTATTATGTGTGATAGAGTGTGATATGTCTACTATGGCTTTGAGCATACACAAAACCACTATAGCAAGGTCATGATGGTTTATCTGGCATGCTTTGAGGGATTGTAGCGCTCGTTATGGTTCACTTTTTCTGGTTTGAGTTTTAGTAGATTTTATTTTCATTATGTTTTTGTTTATGTATCTGTATATATCTGCTATATTTTCAGTTTATTTTCTGCTGGTTGGTCTAGGGTTTTGATTTGTCCATAGCCATAGTTTTTCCTTAATGCTCCCCATTTACCCTCTAAGGAGTTTTAGTTTCCACTCTTCCTCCCTACATTTTCTGATCAACTCCTTAGTAAACACCAGCTTTAAAAGATTTTGTTCTTTTTCGCCTTTGAAGCTTATTTTTTCTGTTCCCTTTAGTAAAAAAAAAAAAAAGAAGCTCTGGTGCATAGTTGTTGAGGTCCCAAATGTAAGTGCACATGTGAACACAAAAAGCACCACAAACATGTCATCCAAAACACTGGCACAGGTAGAGAAAAGCTTCTCTACTGTTGGCGCTTCAACACCAGGGACAGCTCACAGCCTGTGCAAGATGTTGAGAAAACACCTCTCATTGTCAATCATCCTGTTCTTTTGTTTCTGCAACTGCTGGATCTGATTTAAATAATCTGAGATTGTAAATTTGCCTCAAAAGTTTTGTATAGTATCAACTCATTTCCACTACGTCTAAAACTTTTATAAACCTCAAAAACCTCTGTTCTCAAAGATTATTAACGTTGAAAGTACAATGTCAAATAGTTTATGCCAAATTTCCAATGACCAAGCCACAGCAGCATGTGTATGCCTGACATCATTCCATAATAATCCCAGATATGCTGCCAAACAGGATATTAAGCAACCGTTTCCTCACCGCTGAAGTTTTCAACATGCTTAAAACCATTGTGGACCTGTACAATGGCTACCCCACTGTGCTCCTACAAGCCAGAAGACCTCACCAAGAGCCTGCACAGACCATCCAAGTTCTTGCTGATGTTTTCTGTTGCAGCACCATATTTATCTAGTATGAAGGAGGCATTAAATAAGTATTGTCAATCAGAGACTTTTAGGTCAGCTAACTGAAAGCTGTCTTAAAAGTCTAACATTTAGTCTTAAAAAGATGAATGTTTACTTGGTTCTTTAAAAGCTTTTTCAAATAAGGGTAACCGTAAAGATATAATCTAATCCTGTTTAGACTTCTCTATCTTTGTGTTTATATCTTTTCTAACCATCCTTGAGTGCTTTACAGATAATCCGGACTCGGCTCCAGACCAAGCCTTTTAAAAGATTGCTTGTACCTCCACTCACAGTCTCTCAGAATCATTTCTGAACTATACAAAGGCATGCACCTGCATATCACCAGTTTTACAATAGCAGCAGGTCTCTGGGGCCCGTCGATGGAAATTTGCTGGATGTTTCCTGCTACAAACTCAGAAATAGTGAAGACCTCTCTCTTAAAGTGACCACTCTTAAACATTCTATAGAATTTACATAAAACACAAGATTTTTATATCATGCCTTTACACAATGTAGATTATATCCTTGGCCTGTTGAGCTTTAATTTTGTAGAATGACTATAAGCCCACCTGTATGTATGGAGGGGGCGTGTCTGTGTTGGGCACACAAAGAATGAGACTTTGTCAACAGCTCGTTCCCTATAGGTGAAAAAAAAAAAAAAAAAAAAACTGGGACATCATTCTCTTGTTTCCCTTTGGTTTTGGTTTTTGACACTGAGATAAGAGTGCTAATTAAGTCCAGGAAGTCAGACAAGGACATAGAGATAATGAAGCAGTGTTGCTGTGCATAGAAACACTGCACCCCCATCATAAATTGGAATTAATATGCTTCAGTTTCTATTTGTGTATTTCGCAAGCTCTGCCTCATTGTATAGATCAACTTATTTTGTCTATAAACCTATGGATTATGTGTATGAGGACAAAAAAAGGTTTCTGCTTTGGCGTCGCAAAGCCCATTCCTCAAAACGCTTATGTGACCTGACAGGCTGAGGTCCGCCGCTGACAGTGATCCATGTGGAGGGAAGGTTGCGATTGTCAGAGCGATGAATGTTGCCTTTCCGCAGCGCCTTCTCCCGCAAATGCTCGCCATGCGGTGGGCTGCATGCGCCGCAGAATAGCTACCGGCAAAATAACCATGCCTGCGATTCAAGCAAAGACAAAGGACGAAAAAAAAAATCCCAGGCAACCCCCCTTCACAACATGTGTCTGTAGCCGTCCCACCCATGTATTCTTTTAGCTGTTTAAGACAAATATTACTATAAGCAACAGCACATTTTAGCCAGATATTTTGGGGGGGTTATCACCAGTCGGTGGTTCCATAATTAATTTCCCAGTCACGTGCTGCACAGCAGATCTAAATGGTGTGCAGGAAATAAATAACAAGGTGGGTGCACACGAGAGAGATCTGATGAGCCGCCGTTCTTTTTTTTTTTTTTTAGAAAAAAATAGAATTTATTGTTTTATTTATTTTTTCTCGGGGTGCTGTTGATCTTGGAGAGATCAAGAGAGGAGAGAGTGATGGGTGTGGAGTGGAGGGAGGACGGGAGCTGCGCCACCGCGGAAAGAAAAGAGAGCCGGAGTCTGAGCGCGCGCCAGGGTGGGATGCAACATCAAGCCTCCTGTGTTCAATTAAACAACTTCCGGTTGGGTTTTCGCAATAGAGCTCCTGTTAATGTTACGTTATTTAAGAACAGCAATTATGAATGATTCTGCTAAAAAAAAAAGTTTATGATGCACTCAAGCAGACTAAATAAGATGTTTGCAGCGTGAAAATAAATGTTGTAGAGATGTGATACTTCAAACAGACTTTATAGCTTCCAGGAAAAGGCAGTGACTGTCAAGTGCTCGGTTGTTGGTTCGGTCCTTGCTTTCGCCAGTGTTTTAATTTACTGATATAATTTGTTTTCTTATTTCAAATAAATCTTCGTACTTAAACAATGAACAGCGAACGCATTTTATTTTGAAAGAAGTGTTCTTCATTTCCGGATTTGTGCGGGTATTTTCCGTGTGCCTTGACTTTCTCACAGCTCCAGCGGCAGGGAAACACACCCGTCAGCACCGCGCACTGGAGACAGGAGAAGAAGGAAAAAAAGAAAAAAAGAGCGCATCACGGACAAAGGAAAACATGGGTGCGCTGGAGAGGATTGACTCCAGCCGGAAAACGGTATGGATGAGCCGCTTCTCCTTCATCCACCGGGAGACCAATTAGCCCACCTTGATGAGGTGCTGGGATGCGAGATACTGCAAGCTGAAAAAGGCGGAAGGAAGGCTGCGTTTAATCCGTCTGCGGATCCTCCTGTGAGCTTGCCATGGCTGTGACGGGGAAGATATGCAACCGGACAGGGAGTAGTATTAATGTGCCTTTTTATTTTGTGCTGTTTTCCTTATTTTGTGGCCTTGCGTGTGGACAGTTGCGATATTCGATTACAGAAGAGCTGGAAAATGGGGCACTGGTCGGGGATCTGGCGCACGACCTGGGGCTGGATATTAGAAAGCTCGCCAGCCGAAGAATCAAGATAACCTCCTCCAGCAGCGGCAAGCGCTATTTGATTGTCAACCCCAAAAATGGGAAACTACTCGTCAACGACAGGATCGACAGGGAGGCGCTGTGTGATCTCTCCAGCACTTGCCTTATTAACCTGGAGGTGCTGGTGGAAAACCCCACCGAGGTGCACCATGTCGAGGTGGAGATTGTGGACGCCAATGACAATGCGCCGCAGTTCCCCAGAGACGAGTACCAACTGGAAATCATAGAATCCGCCTTGCCGGGTTCCCGTTACCCCATTGAAAATGCTCTAGATCCGGACGTTGGGTCCAACTCTGTCCGCATGTATCAGCTTAGCACAAACGAGAATTTTGCGCTCGTCTCTAACAAACCCTCCCTAAACACAAAGCACATTGAGCTCGTGCTCAAGAAGCCCCTGGATCGCGAGCAGACGCCTTACCACCAGTTAATTCTAAGTGCTGTGGATGGTGGGATACCAGACAAGACAGGCACGGCCAAAATTAACATCCGGGTGCTGGACTCTAATGACAACATCCCTCAGTTTGACAGCTCAGTGTACAAGGTGAAGCTGTTGGAAAACTCGCCCAAAGACACGCTGGTGATTAAACTGAACGCTACAGACCTGGATGAGGGCACAAATGCAGAGGTCTATTATTCTTTCAGCAGCTACACTCCAGAAAGGGTCAGACAGATGTTTAGCATGGACACTAACACAGGAGAGATAAGAGTGAGGAGCAATGTTGACTATGAAGAGACAGTCTCCTATGAGATGTACATTCAAGCTATGGATAAGGGCCCCGGGGCCGTGGCAGCCCACTGCAAAGTGGTGGTGGAGGTTGTGGATGTGAATGACAATGTCCCCCAGATCGTGCTGTCCTCCCTGTCAAGCCCTGTGAGAGAGGACGCCCGTGCAGACACAGTTGTGGCCCTCATTAGTGTCACAGATCGAGACTCCGGCGCCAACAAGCAGGTGAGCCTAGAGATCCCAGCAGGCCTTCCGTTCAAGATCAAGTCATTCAGAAATTACTACACTTTGGTTACCTCAGCCTTCCTGGACCGTGAGACCACTGATGCCTACAATGTCACTCTGAGTGCCACAGATGGAGGAAACCCTCCCTTATCTTCCCAGAAAACCATACAGGTGGACGTAGCTGACGTTAATGACAACCCGCCACGCTTTGAGCAGACTTCATATACAGTGTATGTGGCTGAAAACAATGCCCCCAGGGCCTCTTTGTGTACTGTGAAAGCTCAAGATGCAGACATTAAAGAGAATGCTCGCATCACCTACACTGTGCTCAATGACAACAACCATGGCATTCCTGTCACCTCGTATGTGTCTGTGAAGGCCGATACAGGCGAGGCTTACGCCCTGCGAGCCTTTGACTATGAGTCACTGAGAGAGTTTCATTTCCAGGTCAAAGCCCAGGATGGGGGCATTCCTCCACTCAGCAGAGTCGCCACAGTCTATATCTACATCATGGATCAGAACGACCACGCTCCGGTGATAGTCAGCCCGGCTGGCAACGGGACCCGCTCGTTGGAGACGGTCCAAAAGAACGCTGACTCCGGTGCCTTGGTGACCAAAGTGGTGGCGTATGATGCTGATGCAGGTCCAAATGCCTGGATGGCCTACGTGCTGGAGACAGCCACAGACTTGGACTTATTCAAAGTGCATGAGCACACCGGAGAGATCCGGACCACTCGGAGGATCCTGGAAGACAACTCCACCTCCTTTGCTCTAACTGTTGTTGTGAAGGATCACGGCCAGCCAGCTCTCTCCTCCACTGCCACCATCAATGTGGCTGTCATGGAGATTCCTCCCAAAGTGGCCCCTGACACCAAGAAGGTCTCTCGGCCCCACAACACTCTATTTTTGTCCAATGTTACCCTATATTTGATTGTGGCCTTGAGCGCCACAACATTTGTTTTCTTGGTCACTGTGGTGGTGCTGGCCATCGTTCGTTGCCATGCCTACTGCTCCCAGCCCGGCTCCTGTTGTGGGTCACAGAAACCCCCTCCAGATGGTGGGAGCAGCAGTGTGAGTGCTGGCGGGGGAGGCAGCGGAGGGGCCGCAGGACAGCCTAATAACAATGTGGTGCTTCGGAGAGACCTCAAAGTGGAGCCTCACTACATTGAAGTGCGCGGGAACGGCTCCCTAACGAAGACGTACTGCTACAAGACCTGCCTGACCGCCACCTCCGGCAGTGACACCTTCATGTTCTACAACACAGGGCGGCCCATCAGTGGCACCTGGGGCAGCGGCGCTGATCGCTTCTTCACTAGTGGAAGTGGATTTGTGCGCAGACTGAGCATGCCCGATGCTTCACTGCAAATCTGTCCAGAGGTGTGTCATTCATTTTTTATGTTTACCTTTGTCTCCATAACCAAAAGCCATTGAATCATCTATTTTTGATATCAATCCAAGGTTTGCATTGAGTTTACATGCATTTGCAAACAATTATTCACACTTAACATTAAACTTCACATTGTGTTTAGGGTATTACTGCTCCATACATACACTGATGCCACAGTTTTGCCTGTACATTTTTTTTTTCATTGCAGTGAGGAGACATTTTTGCATGTCAAATTTGATCTAGTCCTGTGTTTGAAGAGAATCTTTGCAGCATTCATTACCTTTCTTCACTTGTGCTGTCACGCAGCCCTGCCAAACTCAGCACTTGGACTGAATTAGTGTCAGTCCTGATGCTTTTCAAGAGACCTGTGTTTCATCTGGTGATTCAGAGATTTGTGTTTCGGTTTGAGGTTGTCATCGCTTCTGCATCACGAAAAGAACCCTGTTTTGTCTCTGCTAGTGGATTAAACTGGTCTGTGCACGAGACTCTGTGAGTGAGTGAAATATGGCAGTTATACAGAAGTGGCTTTATCAAAGCATGACTCTGATTTTGCATCTGTTGCAGTGTCTTAGATATGTTCTTAGGAAATGTGTAAAATGCATGCGATCTTAAAGGTTGCATCACACTAAGATTAGGGTGAGGTTTTTGTTTGTTTGTTTCTTCCTATTCCATATGCCTTCCAGGTGTGTAAAATAACCAGTTATTTACTTTGCTATATTTCCAGTAGTAATGCATTTAGTTTCTTTTAAAAATAACTCTGGATTGATGTGATGCAGGTAACACATTTAAGTTACAGTATCTTTAAAGTGTTCAGTCATAAACATTGCTCTTAATTGTGAATTGTTTAAGCCTATTAGTTATGCAAAACTATGCTGGACTCTTTATTTTCAATTTTTTTTCTTTTTCATGGCTTAAAGGCTATAGTTTTTATGAGTCAACATATTTATTTAATTTATACAAAGCAACATTAAATAGATCATTCAGACCTTTTGAAGTGTCATTTTGTAGAAAGTTTAAAAACAACTAATATCTTACCTCTTATTATAGTATTTATTTCTGACTGGATTGAAAAGTTCAAGTGGGGCCAAGACCAAAGTGGATTAAGGTTCATTGTGAATTGTACTTTATAAACCTTTATATTGTCATTAAATTCACATTACAGAGAAATAAATTGATATTCCAGCTGGAAGTGCTACAGCTAACTGTTGATGCCACCGTTTGCTCCAGCAAAACTGGACTGCAGTATCAGCAAAGTGTGGAGGCACAAGTGTTGCTTTTAATCCTGAACTATAATCGTGGTCTTGGCTGCGGTTTGCTCTTGCAAATATTCCTAGATTAGTATGTAAATGACATGAAACTGAGATTGCGTTTATAAAATAGTGTCTGCATGAACCACAATTATTTCTTTTTGGTCTTTTTAATTCATCAGTCTGGTCAGAAATAAACTCTATATCTCCAAATTAAGGTTGTTCAAAGAGCTATTGAATACAAGTAGAGGAAGATGATCAGCTTTTTTGTTTTTGCTGAACCCCACTTCATAATGGATACTCCATCCCTTTAATTGAACCTTTTAACTATTAAAAGCCAGTTAGTAGTACAGTTGTCATGTATATCTATAATATATATAAATCATCCCATCAAGACTGTGTGGCTGTGTAAATTAGATTTATCGCCATCACTGTTCCTCAGCCCAGCAGATTAGATTTACTCAAAGAAACTGGTTGGAGCAGCAGAAAACACTCCCCTTTGAATTGAGCTGAACATAGTTTATTATCTGTATGTGGGACACTTTCTCGTGGGTGCAGGTGTTTCTTCTGTTTTTTACACATTCATTACTAAACCTCAGGGGGGAAACAAAAATATTACAATAATTTAATGTTGTGCAGCCATAACATGCAAGAGAAAAAAATTGAAAAAGTCCCAAATATTCAGGGTCCATAAAAATATTATTATCAACAAAGTTTGGCTTCATCAAAGGAAAATTATTGAGGGTCCTGACAGCTTTAAAATGTTCAGCAGTATAACTGCAGCTCAGCAAAACTAATGCTGGATAACAGATCATTTTTACTAGTATTTATAAAAAAATATATATATATTACATGTTTTTTATGTTCTCAGAACCATTACAAGTATTATTATAATGTATTTCAGAAAAATAAGATGTTGTTGCCATGGTGATGGTGGTGTTGCCTGCTGAATTTTAAAAGCAACTTTTTTTTTTCTACCAGTGGTCTACTGGGAACTACATCCAATCAGACCAGTTTCATTAGGAGCAGCCAGATTTACTCTGGTTACACACCAACCCACACACACACATGCACACACACCACAGCCTGATCAAACAGCAGCACTCAGGGAATGGAGCGTAACTCCCCCCAGCTCTCAGATTTTTTTACTGGCACTGAGTGGGAGATGTTAGAGAAGCTGTCAGTTTGGCTTTCAGTTGCACCCCCTTTTTATTTAGAATAAATGTGTGTAGATATCAATATGCATGCATGCTTGTATGTGGTGGTGTGTATGTGTGTGTGTGTGCGTGTGTCTGAAATGTGTGACACAACTGCACACTGTTCCTCTCACATCCTGAACTGGGATGTGCATCATGAATAATTGATGAGACCATGGCCCAGCCTGGCTATATGCACAGTATGAGATCAAATTAAACTCCCTTTCTTTCCCTTTTCCCCTCTCCTTCCTCCATGTGTCTCTTCATCTTTCTCTTATCTCCCCTCTTCCTCATACTTTCTCAGCCAAAAGCCCCGAATGCTGACTGGCGATATTCTGCCTCTTTGAGGGCTGGGGTGCAAGGGTAAGCAGTTTCCATCTTTAACTCTTCTGCAAGTTATATATATGAATGACTATATGAATATATGAATGAATGACTAACAAACAAAAATATGATAATATTTGGTTGCTCTTATAATTTGATTTAATTACCTAATCTAAATTTGCCTAATTTTCAGTCCTTGTGCAATTCTACAAATATCAGCCACAGCCAAAAGGTGAAAAGTGGTTAATAATGGTTTTGTCTATGTGGATATTTGTCTGCGTCTGCTAGCAAAATATCTCATGAACCATCAGTCTGATTTTATTGAAACTCTAAAAAAGCAATCACTGAATGTACATTAAATGATTCGTTTTTTGAGTTAGCCCAAATCAAAATGGCCACCACAGCTAATCAACCGTAGAAAGCACAAAAATGGCTGTAACTCAGTCAACTCTACACCTATTGAGCTAAAGTTTGGTGTGGTAGTAGCTGAGAGCCATCTTCAACACATACTCCATGAACTAAGAGATTGCCTAAGATTGCCTTTGTTCGAAACCTTACCATAAACTACTAGAGTCAATTCTGCTTGTCTTCTGGCAAAATATTTCATGAACCAGTAGAATGATTTTAATGAAACTTTCAGAAGTAATCACTGCATGTACATCTACAACTGTTTTTATCTTTCAGTGCCAATCCAGTTCAGTGCTACACCTTTAATATATAAATTGGCTGGCATGAAATGGTGTATGTTTGTTAGAAAGAGCTTACTCATAATAAATAAGGCAAATTGTGTTTCAGCTAAAAACTCAAAGACAAATATGAAAAATCTTAAAATGCATGTTGTAATAAGTTTGCCACGCTCGCAAGTAGTTTCACAACATTAAAACTGCAACAATGCTTCCAGGGCATGATGCTAAGTAGAAACCTAATTAGAAAAGTCTGAGAAGATTCATATAGCCTTTAAAGAATGCATTACAACATCTAAAGAGCTTAATATTGACTGTGAGCTGTTTTTAAAATGTCAAGTTTCAATGTTTTTTATGGCCTGGTTCTCAAAAACCCACCTAAAAACATTGGTTGTTTATTTTTCGTTCAGAAAATAGTTAAATTTCTGAAATTTATTGTCTCCATCTTGAAAATATGTTGATGAAAACACAAAACTCTGATTTACACATTACCTAATACTAGATTAGTGCTTAGGACTACAACAAATTTGGTTTTAAATGATACCTATAGTTAGAAATAGATCCGGTGAAATTCCTTTTATTGTCTACATGGAAGCTAGCAATTTACTCTTAGTCCCCTTATCTTACACTGGGTATCCTGATTGAAATCAAATAAATAAATAATTAATAACACAGAAAGTATGGCAGTAAATATAAACCTGCAAGATAGTCAAAAGCCATCCATAATATTATAATGGTCTGTAGGGTTGTGTCTTTGGTACCTCAGAGCACTCAGGGTACTCATCATGATTCTGGGAATGTGAAAGTCAGCTGATTTAGATGTAAAGTAAAACAAAACTCTAAATGTATATGGTAATATTGATGCAACATAATCAAATAAAAACATTTTCAGAAATGACTGTTGGTGGCTCATCGGCCTTCTTCCTGTGGGAAAAGGCATGCCAGTGGATGCAGTATCCCTCTCCCACTGTGATGTAGTATTATATAGGTCATCAACATTCTAAGTGTCACTTCCCCTCTTACGGTCTCTAAGCAGGAAGCATGAAGGACAAACGAGCTGACGACGACCTTTCTCAGATTATGAGAAACACACATGCATCAGTTTACAACTGCCCTCCATGTGTGAGCATCTCTCAGGGGGAAGTTTGAACTTGAGTGAACTGGTTCGTACACAAAGGACCTCATTAACCCTTATTACTACACTAAATCAAATTAAAGAGCCTGTGCAGTGACATCATCACAACTGTTTATTCTACCATCATGGATGGCAATCTGTATATCTTAGAGCTACATGGATTAAACTAGGGTGAGACAATTGCACAGCACTGGAGATCACATTTTAAGGTTTGAGCCTGGACTGTGAGTTGCATACTGCGCCTCACACCCAACCTCAACACCTGGCTCATTTTCAAATTTAACTGACCCCTTAGAGCAGGATGCCAGGACCTCACACTGATGGAGCTGAGCAGTCTAGTCACGCAGAGGCACATTTGGTGGGCACAGACTAGAGTCTGATTCAGACAGTGGGGTGACCGACATTGAAAAGGCAATTTGTTGTTGAATGTGGAAGCAACAAAAGGGTGCACCCCATACAAGAATAACCAGGAGACTGATAAACAGGCCACTGTGAGCATACCATCAAGAAACCTTGTTACAACTTATACTTCTACTAAAAAGTTGAGTTTTGTCATCTTCTTGGAGCTCCACCAGGGCCATGGCTTATCCTGGATACCCCAATCCGATTATTTCATTAAACCATTCAGTTGGTAGCAGCATCTGGACTCTCCTTTCTGGATCTTTTCCTGTTTTCAATTACAAATAGTGGAATGGCAGGTTCTGCTTGTCTCCCTGATGGTTTGTTTAACCTACTGACGTACATGAGACAACTACGTTTCTGATTTGGGAGAAAATTTACCACTTTTAACAGGACTCACACATTACCACATTAAAAAAACAAAGGAAATTTGCTGTGAAACATGAAGGATAAACATAGACTATGTAATTTTTTTGACGTAAAGCTGCTCTGTAGACAGATTCAAAGAGATTTTGATAGCAAATATTACTCTAAAACTGGACTTAAGTAAACATTGGAAGAGCACTTTGTCTAAGACTTCTCTTTACAAAACAAATATAAAGATTTTATGTAGAAACTTGTACTTGCAAAATATTTTAGTAAATCCTCCAACTACATGTTAGAATAAAGACTTTAACTACTTTTCTCTCTTTAAACCAGAGTTAACTAAAATAAGGAAGAATATTCAGCAGAATAATAACTACAAAAAAAATCTGTACTTTTTAAAACTTACATCTATCACATTTTAAAATGATCAGGTTTGGTACCAACATGAAATTAAGTGCCTTTCTAATTTGACATAAGGACAGCTGGAACATCAGGAACTAATGAGTTTTCCTTCCACATGCTCAGGCTTTGTACCAAATTTTCATAATTTCATGCTAACAATGCTTACTGCTCACTTGGGCACTCATCTGCTCCGTCTAAGTTTGATTTAATTGGATATTAGAGCTAATTTCTATGGTGAGCAGGAGATCAGAACGTGCACTCTGTCAACAAGTTACTGTAACATGACATGGATTAACATAAATCATTGCTGCAATTTGCCGCTGCCATCTTTTAAAATGACAGCGCCTGTAATGTAAGCAGACACAGAGATGGTCCACTTTGACACTTAACCCCAACTCATGATCACATGGCATGATCACATGAGTCTATGCCCAGCAAGCATTAGTGGTCCATGGTCAGTTCAAAGTAGCTCTGGTTGTTTCCTAAATCTTTTTCAACCTTCATTCATAATGCCATTTGTTATTAAAAAGAAATCCCCATCAGTGTTCTGCATTTGTAAGATAGTTTTAGGTCCAATGTTCTGTTTTCAGATACAGAACACAATTAATTTAGTTGTTATGGCTACAGTGTTGTAAGCTAAATATAAATCTGCATAAACAGGAGTTGAAAAACAGATTCACAGCCTATCCTCAAATGAAATGGATTTCTTACTTAAATATTTTTTTTACTTAAGCCTTTATATTTTACAATACAGATCATGTTTCATCAATTTAACTATTATAAAAAAAAAAAAAAACTCTGTGATTTGTGTTCAGACATCTGACAATGACAACAGTGACAGACAACAGCTCTAGGAAGCTCTTTATTTTCCATCCATCTGTCTGTTCATCCATCCTTCCATCCATCCCGGAAGGAAACCCAGATATGCCCCTCCTCAACATGCTCCAGCTCCTCCTGGGGGGCTCCCAAGGCATTGCCAGGCTGGAGAGGATGCATAATCCCTCCAAGAGTTCTGGTTATGCCAGTTGGGACCCAGAACAGGGTCTCCTCCCAGTGAGACATACCTCAGGAGAGAGTTGTTCAGGAAACATCTTAATCAGTTGCCTAAACCACCTCAGCCGACTTCTTATGATGCAAAGGATCAGCGGCTCCATTCAGATGATGACGCTCCTCACTGTATCTCTAAGGCTGAGCCTACAGAGTAAGCTTATTTCTGAGGCTTGTACATAGGATCTTGTTTCTGTCATGAGCCATACCTTATAACCATAGATAGATGGACTAGTAAATTAAGAGCTTTGCCCTTTGGCTCAGCTCCTACTTTATCACAACAGACCAGAGCAACACCCTCAATATTGAGCAGATAAAGCCCTGATACTTCTTTCTCCATCCTCCTATCATTCAAGAACAAGACTCCCAGATACTTTAAGTCTTCAGCTTGAGGCAAAATTCACCCACTTCCTGGACGGATCATTCTACCATTTCCCAGTTGAAAAACAAATATAATGCCATGGTTCTCAATTGACAAGGTTAAAACACTCACTTGATTTTTTTTTTTTTTTTTTGGCAATGTCAGAACAAACAGATGATACACAGTCAGGTAAATATTAAATACATCTTTAGTCAAAATTTTGTCACAAATTACAACAAAACACAAATGCATTTTTAAAGTCAGCCATATCCTGAAAGTATAACACTACCAGAGGTTAACCACATTAATGAAACCTGTCCTGCAGCAGTGGTGTTACGCTGCAAACAACCCTCCTGTTTAACAGCAAAAATAACCAACAAATGAAGATTTTTATTTTGCTTTCTAAATGGAATATTTAAACACAATCTGTTTTCCTCTTTGTCTTCTTGCAGTATTTAAAGCCAGCCAAGTCAAAAGGTGCTGACAAATGTCTAAATGAGCCCATGTGGTAATAAAAATATCACTTATGATTACTAAACTATAGTACAAACTTGGTAGCCAGAAAGTCTAAAACTGGTCAAAATGCACATGTGGGTACACATCAGTGTGGTAAAGCTGTTTGTTTACTGTTTATACATGTTTGTTGTTGGATCACTCACTTTTCTTTATTGTTATTGTCATCATTAATACCATTAATAATTAAAATGCAGATCTCGGAATGTAAGCATTCAATAAAAGTGGCAACCAGGCATCAGATTAATTATTAAATCCAAGAAAATGGAGTTAACAGAGCTGGTTCACTGGATCAGGTCGCGCATTGATGCAGTAATAATTTTTATATTAAAATGCTTTTTATTTTTAAAGGGTGAAGAAATAGCACAGCAGTAACCGCAAACAGGTATTTGTTGAAGTTATTTATAGCAATTCTCCATTTGGCTGTTTGTTTGTATAGTGAAAGCTTGTTGTTACTTTCTTTTAAAGCCGAAAATTATGCATCAAAAAAAGGACAATAGATTACCATTTTTGTTTGAAAAAAAAAATGGCCAAGAAAAAATATCAAATCTTTACTTTTGTGTTTGATGGATGTGTGATCTGTCTTCCAGTGCGGTTCACATGGAGGAGTCCTCAGTGGTGCAGGGAGCCCAGGGGATGCTGGTCCAGAACTGGCCCACTGTGTCCAGTGCTGCAGGTGAGTGGACGATACTGCAGCAGTCAGGGTGTGGAGTAAATCAGAACAATCATGTGTGTTGGCAAGCTCATTGGCTGTAATCCTACCAGGAAACTGCAGGGGAACAGGGAACTTATATTTCATCATTCTCTCTTTTGAAGGCATGATATTGTATATTCTAAACTAGAGTGATACCACCACTTTAGCTAAACAAACAAAAACCAAAACGGTATTAGAGGCAATATTTTCTTTTTTTTTAATTGTGTTAAGTTTTATACTTGAATGAAAGAACACAAGAAAAAAGTGAAAATTTATCTAAGATGACATAATTGATAAAAAAACAAGGATGGCTGTACAACAATTTCTCCTCCTTTAATGATAATTTTTTTTGTGTGAATGGGTTAATACCTGACATGAGAAAAGGGAAGAAAGGTGCAAGTAAACTGCAGGTTACATTCGCTAGCGAGTCAAACAGTCATGCATGTGGGAACATCACATTTTAAGGGAGTGCTGTGGACAAAAGCAGCAGTAATGTTCTACATACCTATTACTAATACATAGCACTTTCATTACATTTATCAGTAGCAATATAATATTTCTCTTTAGCCTTTCTTACCATAGTTCATGTTGAACACCGACTGAATATTCCTCATTTCCAGGTGAACTTTTGTCATGGTGGCAATAAATTGTCACTATTGAAGCAATGTCTTTAGCAACAGAAACACTGACACTAGAGCACACGCTGCAGTAATTATTTGCCTAAATGGTTGGCACATGATTTAAAATCAGTAAATGAATTATAAACAATCCCACAAATAATTGCCTTAATTTGGAAGCAATGGCGGATGGCGGTTTTAAATTGCTACTTTTCTTCCTGTAGTGGCTAATTGTGCTGCAATACTAACACTAGCTTGTGTGAGCTTCTTTTTCTTTATTTTTTCTTTATTTCTGTTCTCTTTTATAACAGTTCTACGGCTAAAATGAGTGTTTTGCTAGCATCTCTGTTCATTAAAAAAAAGCATATTCAAGGGGCACTACTACTTTTTTAACCCTTTTGTTCAGAGTTTTGGACCTTTTCCTTTCAGAATTTCAGACCTGGCTGTTGTAGAATTCCCTTATTTATGCTTACTATCCTAAATATATCACCTATTTATTTAAGAAAAAACATACATTGACAAAAATAAATTTAGGATTTTAAGAATAAGTTTAGGTGATTTATGTTCTGCACCAGTAGAGCTTCAAACATAAAGTATGTTGGCAAAATCTTTTATATCCCCTCACTCTATGTTTATACATTTGACATTACCTTATACTGTCACATTCATACTGTAGTAGATCATTCAAGCATAAAAGAAGTTCTGACATTTTAGAGAAACTATTTCCTCCTTTTTGTTGAGCTTAAGTTAGGAATGTATGACATTTTCATGTCAATCAGCTAAATGTGATGCAGCATCTGCAAGGCAGTTAGCTTAGCATAGGAAAAGCAAAAAGATCACTGAGAGTTACAATTGACCTTCAAAAATTTAGATTCCACTCATGCACTTCTTATTTCTTGTACAACAACAAAATAAAAATAAATAAATACAACCATTTTTGCATTGCTTTAAAAATATCTACAGTAACTCTCAGCATGTAAATGGATGAGTGAATTTCCTAAAATGTCAATCTGTTTCTTTTATAACCTTTATCTGGGGCAATACTGCTGGGACATAGCGCTGTAATGCTCGCCCTACAGATGCTGTCACATCCAGCAAGGTGGTTTAATTCAACTGCAAACTAGTTTTAATGTAGTCAATGGAATGGTCTTTGGTTTAGAATTTTTTAAAAAAGAGATTCGAACATCTACATCATCTTGAATTCCAGTGTGGCGTTGATGCAGAGCTTAGCTGAAATGCTAGAAGCCCGGGGCCCTTCAGCAGAATTGCAGATAAACAACTGAGTCCTCCCTTTAAAGCCCACAGCATGAGAAGCCACAGACTGAAGACGGCTGGAGTTTTCAATAAGAAATGAGTTGTCCTGAGTGGGTGGCATCATTTAAAATATGTAGCAACACAACATAAGTGTAATGAAGATAACCTTAAAAGTTGACCTGTGTTGCATCATGTTCAGAATCGCTGCCTCAGAGCCTTAGAGCTAATGACTAAGAACATCTTGGAGTACTACGATTTGTTGAAAGTGACAGAAATGACCGGAAAACTTTTGTGAATGGAAAACAGTAATTGAAAGGTTGTGAACCGTTCCCTCCTTTCAGCCAAACTTCCCGCCGTTGATTTTCTGTCAGGCTGCAGGAATTACAAAGAGACTTCAAGGTGAAGGGTAGCGTCACAGCGAGTGACAGAACATTTCATTCTTTGTGTCAGTAAACAAGTTTATTTGAAGGTCTTCTTTTCTGCCGAGTGAAATAGCTGTTGTTGTATTTTGTGTTTTTAATACACCAGTTTCTAATGTTTGTTTACCAGCCTTCTTAGTCTTTCTTATTATTTTGCCTTTGGGATCATGTAAAAAGTCAAATGTTTTAACAGTCTTTTTTAGGTTGAATCTTGGAAAACTGTTGAGACACCCTGCAGAATTTCAGTTGATCATGTTTATAGCATCTTAAGAAGTGGATTTTTTCTTATGACACATTCTCTCTGCTGCACTTAACTGTTATCCTGAAGTTATCTGACATGTTGTGGTGCATCTAAATGTAGCATCCTGAAATCCATGTTTATTCAAGTGATCTATGACACAAATGAGGAAAACATTTGTCAGCTGCCAGAGGGGTGGAGAGGCAAGCCATTATCAGTTACGGGAAATTGCCATGGAAAACAAAAATTGAGAAATCCAGCAACATTAAAAGCAATTTTGGACAGAAAAAGCAAAAGAGGCATGAAGGGAAAAAAATATCGAGGTGTAGGGGGATGGAAAGAGAGAAAGGTTAAGAGGATTGTCAGGTTTCTGCAGTGGTGTTGTTGCTAGGGAACGCCATGTGACTTGTTGCCTGGCAACACTGTCTAACTGAGAGATTGCTGCAGCAGCCGCACCCTCCATCAGCAGGGAGTGGGTGAAGGCAGTTTCCATAGCGACTGGTCATATCTCTGAATGAAATTTTTAGAGACGGGAGTCGAGCAGCAGAAAAAGGGAAGCAAGCTCAGCAAGGATGAGTATTAAGGAGAAATTAGGGTAACTGAAGGGAGGAAATGCACGAAAGTAGAGCTGACGTAGCTCCGTCTCATGAACAATACATGTGACTTGTACTGATTTCATTTACTCCAGCACTACATGATTATCACATCAGCAGTATGTGCCTGCAAACCTCCAGAGTAATTCATTCAGGATGGAACTATATGAGGACAGAAAATAACTATTTTAAATGTAGGCCATCAGGTTACATGAAATGAGGCTTCAAGCACACTTATATTCTCATCAGGTATCATGGCAACGTCCTTACAAGGAGCCATACTGACCTGCTTACCAGCAGCTACACTGTAATTCATTTCAGACAGCCATTTGCTGGAAATACAGGATTATCTCAGGAAACTGCAGAGACCGCTTTGAAAAACAGCAGCAGCACTTAGATGCAAATTGCTTCATAAATGTACCAATTTGTGACATGACCTGCTAATTATAAATTATTTTTTCTAATGCAAACACACATACTCACAGAGGAGTATTACTGATTCTTATCAGTATCCTAATTAACAATGTCAAGTGTCTGGGATTTGTCGCAGCAGTACAGGAAGCCCCAAGATGTCCCAAGACATTGTGGCTGCAGTATGGTGCAAAAGTCATGAACCATCTCACTATTTTCTTATGTTTTGTTTCCACTGAGCCTGATTTACTTGTAGTCTTTTAAAGTTGTCTTACATCAGTTTTCCAGTTTTCCTTCAACACTAGCTACTTTTTACTCATTTCCAGTTCACTCCTGGAAATGACTGAACTGAATTTTTAGAAGAATGCTTTTCATTTAGTTTTTGAGCCACTTTAAACTGACTGAGAGATCAAGCTTTAAAAAGTAACCTAAATCAAGGAATCAACCAGAATTGTGCATGTACTTAACATATATTTTAGCCGAGCCAATTTCAAATTGCATGCCTGGCAGTGATGTTGGAGATCAAAACAGATGGAATTATGACCATATAAAATGATCCATTATGTGTTGTCTTATGGAAAGAGTCTGATTGGCAACAGCTTCATGTCTCAGTATTCTGTTGATCCAAGCATACTGCCATTGCAGAAAAGCTGACCTGGATAGAGCAAAAACACAAACAACACAAAAACATATCAAAGCCACAGCATTATTGAATTAGTGTGGGATCATCTTCAAAGAAAATAAAAGATGAATGCAACATGTTTACTGTGTTAAATAAACAGAGACTGTGATCTCAACAACTGGGAAACTTTAATGAATTTATTATACATACAAAATATTAGACATGCTGGATCTACACACCAGTCACAAATTCACAAAGTCCCCCTAAACCTAAAGTTTAGTTGCTCTTTAACATCTTCAGATTTCTCCCTCTGTCTTCGCTCTCACACCATACGTGCTTTCTGGGAGTCATTTCAATGTTTAAATAGCTTCATAGTTTTCTTTTATCACTTAGACAGATTCAGTCCAGAAACAACATCCTAATGACTAACACTCAAACATTTAAACAGCATTTCCTGGAACACTGGCTTATTGAAAACACATTGCTTTGCACAAAAGTCAAATACCAGATGTGGAAGAACAAAGTGTGTTTCTATGGCAGGGCCAAAACACACAAATAACCTAAAGTCCAAAAATAATTACCTAACACCAAGTCCAGCGAGCAGTTTAATGGACTGACGTTCACATCCTCAGGGATGAAGCTGTTATATGTAGTGTTTATAATATTATTTTACCAACTAATTTAATTACCCATCCCCTTAATACTTCACTGTGATATTTTACATTTGATGTATTTTTTATTACAGCAACAAATGATAAAAATATCATTCACTGCAGAAAATAATTGTAACAAATTTTAAATTTAATACTAAAGAATCAAAAGAAAGTTTTGCCATGCACCCACTTATTTAATGCACTGAGTAAGGATAATGTCAACATCATCATTTTAACTCTGTGCTTTGGTGAACGCTCAGCTTTACTGGGTCAGTTTCTTGCCACCCACCTTCCTCAAAAATCCACTGGGCCTTTACAGAAAAGACATTTTAAAGAGACTGAAAACAGCTGCAAAAGTTGGAAGGATGAGGCTCTGTAACACTTTCAGACCCTCTCTGTTCCCTCTGGGAAGCATTCCAATGTTGAAACAGTTTCATAGTTTTGTTCAGTTGACAAGTTTATTGTGGCAGAAATAACATCCTAATGGCTTATCAGCATGTAAACATCGAAACACCACTTTTCCTGGAACACTGGCTTATTGTAAATACACTGAATTCACTGTGACATTCCCTGCACACATGCTCATGGTCTTCATTGCATCACTTTGTTGTGTAATTGACAGATTTTATTTGTCACTTTCTTCTTTGGCTTAAAAGGTTGACTTAACTTTGTCAACAACAAGTTTTGTAATGTCTAACAATTTGCTTGCAGAACTATGTAGAAACTCTCTTAAGAGTTTAAACTATTAAAAAGTTCATAGGAAGTGTCCTGTGTGCAGGATAGAGTCCTATGAGAAGTTTATGAACAGTTATTAATTTAACTGTGGTAGTTAGCTCTTTGAACAACCTTAGTTTGGAGAAACAGTTTATTTCGACCAGATTGACGAGCTATTTTATAAACACTGCTGTCCATTTTGCATTACACAAGGCTGTACCAGAAAGGCTACAGCTAGCCTCTGCTGATACTGCTCTTTGTGCTTGCAAATAACCCTAGAATTCTATGTGCATAACCATGTAATGCAAAAGAAAGTAATTTGAAAGTTTATAAAATAGTCAACCTAAATTTCTATAAAATGTTTGACATTGGAGTTTCTTTTAGGCAACAGCAACAGTATTTCAATCATGATCGTGCTCCTTTACATGAGAGGCAATCTGTTTTGGATTACCACTGATACCATTTAAATAGGACTTCCAAATGCCCCAGTGTTTTCCTGGATTTAATACCCAGATTAAATACAAACAGACAGATCATACTGTCAAATGTCATAATCCTCAGAAACAGATATCATTAAAGCTTTACAGCAATGGGGATGTCAGCTAACACAATAAAGCTAATTATTATTAAATAAGCACATTAGCTGCAATTCAGCAACATCTATATGTATTATTTAAAACATTCTGAAAAAAGATCACAACAAATAAGACAAAAATGTGAACAGTTTAATGGTTTTATTTGGTCTCCAATCGCTTGCTGTTGTTAAAAATTAGCATTTTCTTTTCTTGTGGTCTTGGCATTTGAGTATGTTGTTACCATATGTCATTCTTTAACACATTGTCTGTTCGTTGTTAAATTGAACACAGTCGTCATTTTCATCTTTGTGTTTTGAGTAAATATATTTATTTTGTAATGACTCATTGCTCATGTCTCTGTGATGTGCCCAGGTTTCATTGCAATGATCAAATGTGGCAGCAATGCGAAACTATTAACCAACTTGCACAATAGTGTCCATTTCATCTGCTCCTGTTGTAGTCAGTACATGGGCTTCATTTTCCTGCTCGGTGATCTTGCTGTAGGGAATTAATGAGACAACATGCGTACAGGCATAGCAAATTTTTAAAACAGTGTTTGTCCCAAAGGGACGTTAGTTAAAACCATTTCAGCACTCGAGCAATCTCATAAATAGCCTACAAAGGAGGGGGGGAAGACGAAGCTTTTTGCAAAAGCTCTGTTTGATCTAAATAAAATCCAGACTGAAAGTAGGTCAGTGCAGAGGGAACTGGTGTGGGCCTGAGAGCACCGTGTCTGCAAAACCCGCCCACCCCCATCCTTCTTACTGCCTCACTCTCATCCTCCCTCACTTGCTCTTCATCTCATCCATCTCCCCCTCTTCTTTTTCATTCCAAATGTTCGACCTTTTGACCCTATAGGTAATATCTTACCTTCTCTTTTCAATATATTTCATTCATCCCGAAAACACTTATTTCCTTTCTGCTCTTTTGCCTTTTTTCTGGCTTGCCATCTGGGCTAGTTTCCATTTTACACCCATGCTTTTGCATCACAGGCTGAATCCCTGTCTCTGGCCGCCTACATAAGTGGGATTAGGTTGCTGTCACTACCCAAATAAAACAAATGATAATCACAGTGTCAGGTTAAACATCACTGAAGGGTTTTTTTTTTCCTTACCTTGCCTTCAGAGATCTAGACTGCATTGCAGTTCTGAAAATTTCCATGATACATGCAATGCATGTGATACGTGGCTTGAGATATATGCTGATAAAATATGCTACATGAATCTATTTTTCATTTTTCAAATTGAGAATCAAGGTACAGTACATTCTATGTTGTGCATAAGTAAACAAGATTATCATCAGATGATGATGTTCCTCATCTTGCCGGTGGTGCAGTTAAGTGTCTTTTGTTTTGTTAATGTTTTATCATGTCATCCCAAAAAATCATTAACATTTATCTGTAATGAAAACAAAAGAAATATGCATCACCCAACATCTGTCGTTAGTTTTGGTCTACTTGTTTTTTTTTACATTCACTGTCATTTTCTAATGCATTTAATGACAATTCCCATATGCTCAGGAATGCATGGACACGTTGCAGTGCAACCCATGAGTTGCAATTCAGCAGTGCTGATAGAGCAGCTGGCTTCCCTTGGCATGGGTTTGACTAATCAAACTTTGGTAAAGGTGTGACAGTTTTCTCATCTGATTGGTTATTTTATTTTCAACAAGGAAAACCAACTCAGACTTCCCTTGCCTCCTTGTCCAATAGGACATTGGTTTAATGTGAGTGCGATGAAGTGTCCTAGCACATTTGTACACTGAAGCTTTGTTTTACTCATTTTGTAATGAAACAAAAAAGGGAGAGAGGGAAAAAACAGTGAAGAACAGTGATACTCTTTTTTTGGTAAATTGTTTTGGAAAAACAACAGCCACGATCTGGAAAAATTAAAAGCCTCCAGGAAAAAAAGTGCTATTCCTAGTTGTTTTTTTTATTATTATTACTACCTACATCATCATTGGGTTCAATGAATGCACCTTAACTTCCAACTCAGATCCCAAACTTTCTTTTTTTTACATCAGTCATGTTGTCATATATCTGTCCTGTTTCTATATTTTGAAGTGTAAAATGGGAAAATGAGAGATGTCCAAAAACCACTGGTATTGTTTGTTATTTAAGAATTTGGCAGTGAGAAAACTAGATTTAATTCTACCAACTTGATCAGATACCAAATTAAACATTGTGTTGGTTAAATGGGTTAAACTCAGACAACAAGGCTTTATGTCTTAGTAGTCTTAGAATATTTACAGACAAAACCTTTATTCATCATTTTTTTCTCTTTTTTTCTAGATGGAGAGGGAGGTGGAGAGCTGTCTCCCCCAGTGGGTGCTGGAGTCAACAGCAACAGCTGGCACTTTAGATACGGCGCTGGACAAGGCTACATGCCTCCTCAGCCCCTGAAACCTGGAGAGATTCCGCCTGAAGCCTTCATCATTCCCGGATCCCCAGCCATCATTTCTATCCGCCATGACTCAGGCCCCGTGGATGACAAAGGTGACTTCATAAGCTTTGGCAAGAAGGAAGAGGCCAAGAAGAAGAAAAAGAAGAAGAAGGACAAGAAGGACAAGAAGGAGAAAGGAAAAGATGACGGTGGTGATGATTAGAAAAGAAAAGGTGGCCTGAAAGCAGAGCACTACCATCCCAATTTCAGAGCCAGAAAAATAAACCAGATGCACATATAACCAAGGGAGCCTCCATGCACCATATTTGCATAGACTTTGTACAGTGGCCAAATCCTCATTCGACCAGGCCTGGCTCCCACATCAACCAAACTCCAACTGTTCTTTTATCTAAAGGCTGGACCAAATTAAAACAGAAGGAAATTTATCCATTAGATTAGCCTTTCTGTGATTTGTGTCCAACTCTCCCAAACCTTCACCCAGTTTGTATAATGACAACAAAATGCACCCAAAGAAGTGCGCTGTTTGTATCTGACCATCGTCAGCTGCTGGGGTGCTGGTGTCGATATCTCGGGCACCTTTTTTGTTTTTTGCCAAGTCAACATGAAGTGAAAGCCAAACTGAAACGAAAGGAGGCTTTTGTCTTCAGTATTATGGAGGGCTTGTAGGAATTCTGAAAATGTGGTCTTTTGTAAAAAAAAAAAATAACAATAATAATAACAAAAAAAAATAAAAACAATAGAAAAAAAGTACCAACACATACAGTACGAGATGCGTACCATACAATAAGCACCTTTAAGAGGACGAGGTGGCTGAGAGAAGCTGGCCCACACTCAAACAGAGCTCTGTTTCAGTGTAACATAGCACATTATGCAGGCTAACGATCTGCACTGGGTTGCACCATCTATGCGCAAGTTTGTTCCCAGGTTAGTTTAGAGGAAAGTGGCTTCATAGCTGATAGTTCATTTGTAATTAGCAAATTACTAAAACTGAATTGTACAGTAGATATTAAAGGTTCAGTTAAAGGTTGTATCTATGACAATGTAATATGAGTCAGCAATAACAGTTTGCTACGGATGAGGGAAAACTATGTGGATTCTGAAATGACTCATTAGGCTTAAAAGCTGTGATTGAACAAAATAATCCACATTTGTCTCTGTAAGGATGAGAACAGTTTTTACAAATTTTCGTCCACTCTCTGCAAATTATCTATTGCTAACCATTTTTCAAAACAAACCACTGTGTTTTTGGACTTTTATATTATTATTATTATTATTATTATTATTATTATTATTATTATTATTATTATTATTATTATTATTATTATTATTAAAGACGTTTGGCTTTTGTGCTGAGATAATCCCAGAAAATTACATTAGTTGAAACCTTAGACGGTATATAGGGTAAACTGGACACTGGAACAAAAGTTGGAAGTTGAACCCAAAACAAAACCATCGCCATTGGCTGACTGCAAAATAAGGTTTAAGTCTATGTAAATAAATAGACATTCTGGCATAAACAGGATATGTTGGCTTCACTTTTGTACAAAGACAGATATAAACCCATTGTCCATCTTTATATGCAGTCTTAAGTTCCTCAAAGTAATCAGACCTAGTGTTTACTTTTATGATTTATCTATTGCATTTTTTTTTTGCTAATATAAACTCAAAATTGACAATTTTAATGAAGCATTTCAAGCAAAATCTCACCACATTAAATGACATTATGTGATACAGCCAAACAGGAACAGTATTTTTTTTATTGTTATAGAAAAAGGAGACACTGAAACATGTTCTAAAGGCAGCTGATTGGCAGTAGTATATAATATGTAAAAAATGGACAGAAACATGGAAAAATTCCTGCTAAGGTGCTTCAGGTTACAATATGGCATGGAACTGCTAAAAAAAATAAAAAACATGAAGCGTGCATAAAAAACAAAAAAAAAAGCGCTTTACCGTTAGTGAGTGCAGTTTTGTGGCATTGTATCAGTTGCACTTGCTTTATTGCTTGCTTAGTTATTTAACTGTTACTTAAGGATACATTTTAATTGATTTTTGTGATAGTAACGCTTGTAATTTAGCGTAAATTGGATGAGGTGCTACTTCAAGGAAGACAAGGGAACCTACGTGCAGCTGATGCAACCTACCCCTGAACCTTGCTTCTCCAAATATGGTCGATATGGTCCTAATAACACTGTGTGTCAGCTCACCCAGTCAGATACACACACCTCTGCACACAAATACTATCCTTGCTGTCAAACGTGGATAGCGCAAACACACATGTTGTTTTTTCAATATATACAGAAACACAAATGAACAGCTATACTGAGAAATAGGAGTTCACCCTTCTATCTGGAAACTGAGAAACTGAAGGCCATTGCTGAATCTGGGAGTGTATTATATGGCTGAGACGCAGGAACGTTGCTTGTCGCTTCATTTCTGTTCAAGCCTGATCCCTCCGCTTCTGTCTTTGAATGTTAAGTAGTTGTTCTTCAAGCTCTGCACCATTGCCTCGACTGCTTCAGTGCTTGTAGGATTTGCTTGCCCCCGCTGCCTGTTTCCTCCCTCCACTCCTGTTTCTACAAATCAACATGGTGTGGACAGCATTTTTATAAACCCGCTGTCCTTCAGTGAACTGTGAAGCCGTAACTCAGTAACATTTGTGTATATTCATATTTACATACATGGGATACATACACACATACAAAAACAAAGTCTTTGTTAAGTTTAACTTCAGCTTCAAACCGAGCTTAGGCGCTTCTGCCAGCCTGACTGCTCATTGTTGTCAGCTCTGTTGTCTTTTAGATGGGCCGTGCGCTTGTGAGGACGCCTGACACATTAGCAGAAACTCAGATGATGCTGTGCTGGACGTGATGTGATAAGATAGTGTCAAAAAATAGCATTCGTGTGTTGGTCCAGTGCAGTAGAAAGAAAAAGGATTTGGGCAAGTTGATCCTCTTTTACCCGAGCAGAGTTATTGGGAGTATCTCATGTGTCTGGCATCAACCAACCAACCAATCTGGCCAGACTGAAGCCACTTACAAAATGAGTCAGTTTAACAAAAATAGGAAGGGGTTGGGGTTTTTTTCAACGTGGGGTGAAACTTCTTAGAAGTCAGCGAGAGTGAATATGTTAATTGTGCAACAGTCATTAGAGACTACATGAAAAGAATACCAAACACACCTGGCAAGACCTTAAAATAAGATTTTATAATAGTGCTATTATTATTAATGTTCTTGTTATTATTGCTTTATTGCTGTGCTTAAACATGGCTGCCAGGAAGTGCCATGTCAGATTTGAGCCGTGATCAAAATGTGAACCACAGCTGGCCACACTTTGTAAAAAAAAGGAGAGTACTGGAAGCAGTAAATATTGTAAGAGCTTCAACGTGATTATATAAAAGTGTCATGACATCTCACCTCAGTGTTCCTTGTTTTCGCCCATTGTATTTCCGATCACCTTTGGGGTAATGTGGGTGCTGCCATACAGCTCAGTCCCTCCCATTCACCTGCTTCCTTCCCCCCTGCCTCTTCCTGCAGGTGTACCTCTGTGCTGTCAGATCACCAAGTGGCTGTTTGCATGTTCTAAGCAAAGGAAACAGATTCTATATAGATACTATATATACATAACTATGTTTTTCCACTGGGAAATGTGTATTGAAATAAATATACTTCTGATACACATCGCCAAGAAAACACACAAACATCAAAAGACCCACATTCATATATAAAGGACATGAGTACATGAAGATACTGTTGATAACAATAAATTGTGGAAAAACCTTAAAGAATCACATTTTTATCCTGTTGAAAATTTCTTTAATCTTCTAGATATACATAATGCTATTGTGTTATGCTACGAAAGGCCGTTTTTCATGTTTTTACCCATCTGATTTTCATAGATAAGAAAATCAATCCTTAAAGGAATATTTTCACCATTTTGAAATAGTGTTTTGTGTAAAAGTTCTAAACATTTATTACATCCCTTGTGGTAAATAGCTTTCTGAACATGCTCAGTTTGGAAGAACACTTTACATCGGACAGGACTGACAAACTAATGGTTAGTCCAAATGCAGCCCAGATCAAAGTGGACTGCTGCTGTCTTAAAACGGTTCCTGTTTGAAAATGTTCATGGCGGATCATGTAAATCCTATTTTGTAAACCTTTATATCACCAATTTATGTTATGTTATTATGTGGTTATTTAGACAGAATTTTGTGGTTATTTACAAGGACAAATAGTGCTATTTTAGCATTTCTGGTGCTACAGCTACCAGCCATAAGTTTTATATTACACTGAGTATTTTGGCAGAAATATTTTCAATTTTCTTTCCCAAAACTGAACCCAGAAAATTCTACAACTAGCTGCTGCTGTCACTATTGGTGATTGCAAATAATCACAAAATTCTATGTAGATAATTGGGTACTGAGAAACTGATGGCGATGTAAAGATCAATGAATTTGTATTTGCATGAACTTGTCCTTCTTGTCAGATTTAAAATGTACTTCTCCAAACTGAGGTTGTTCAAAGAGTTATCGAATAGGATATTAGTTGTTCAATACTTTTACACAGAACAACACTTTAAAATAGCTTAAATATCCCTTTAAACTTGTGTTGAGCTTTGTAATGATCAATCAAACACTAATGTGAAATAGAATCATTTGTTCATCCTGCATATCTGGTTGTTGACCTGTAGAAAAAAAAGGCAAAAAAAATAACAAAAAAAGGATATAAAATACACAAAATGGTATAAAAAATAAAGTTGATGTATTCTCTGCTTGTGTATAGTGAATGTTCCTCAGTCGCTGGGCACGGCAGCAGGGATTGGCGTACACCAGTCGACTGTGGCCGTGTAGATCTGTTCATGACTTTTTTGTACACCTGCTTCTCATTGTTAAGGTGATAATAGTGATTCCTATGATTTCATCAATCTGGTAATGTGTTTTGTTAAGAAGTCACTAATAAAGTTTTTTTCTTAAATATCTTAAAATGTGTCATGACTTTATTAAGTCTGATTCTAAACACCGTCTTGGTTTTGTCACTGAGATTTACACCCAAAAAAAATTAAAAAAAAATATTACAGAGTTGTTCCAAATACATTTAGCAACTTACTGCTCTAGTGAACACCTTTGAAAACCTTATTTCTAAATTCTAATTTTTTTGTACATGAACCTAACAGATTTCCTAACTTCATTAATCTTTTTGACACTGTGTTTAATGAGTTGGCCATGAGTCAGAAATGAATCCTGCACACTTGATTCAACGTCTCATGGATATAATAATGCACCAAATGAGCGCTCCTTGAGAAGTCCTTAAACCCTGTGGACTTTAAAAGGAGAAACCATCTAAATCCCAATCAATTGTGCTCTTTATTTATAAGACTAGTGGTAGAACTTTAAAAACCACAGAACTCACAGTATACATGTCCCTGCTCGTGTGGGCAAGATGTTGGGACCTTTTCAATCCATATGTGCTCATATACGTACTATTTTTTGTCTGTTGCACCACACTATTTAATTCAGAATTTACAGGCTAATACTGTAGGTGGCAATAATGCACTGGTATGTCAACTGTCTTTTCATAAAAGAATAAAAAAGGAAAATCAGTGATTTGTCACTCAAAATTCAAGACAAATTTTCTATCCTTGTGGTCAAGTAGTAATAAATGACTTAACGGTGGAGTCTCATCCTACAGTATTTCTTCAAAACCAGCATCCTTGATATTTTTCTCACTCTTTTTGAGAATTGGTTCAGAGTTTCAGCTCTTGTGTGTTTAGCACCACCATTTGATCCTTTGCTGCATGAGGCTGACTTTAGAGGATTCTGTGGCCTCTGGCAAAGTGGGACGTCCATCTTTTTTTTTCTCCCACATGATTCAGTGCATGGTTGTGGGGAGCTGGTGTATCTCAGTTAACAAGTGAAAAGTGGGTACACTCTGGACAGGTTGAACTCTGGACAGGTTGGCAGTCCAGAGTTCAGACTCTTTTTAATAAGGCATTTGTAAATTTGCTTTTAAAAAAAGGATATTTTATGGTTTTGTAAAAATTGGTTTCCCTATTGCCCATTCTTGTTTTTGGAGCCTAAATAAGATGTCAGCATTTGCAATAAACAATCATTATTTTCTGGGATAAAGCTGAAAATTACAAAGAAAAACATATTTTTCTTGTCTGGAAACCACTCAAATGGAAGCTAGCAAAAGGTATAAAATATGTGAACATTGCTGTGATGTCAGGCATTTTGCATTTGTTGTACAGTTAACTACATTACTGCCGTTTCAGTGTAGATTTAAAATCTAAATGTAAACGCATGAATTTTTAAAGGGTATTAATTTGTGTTTCTTTGAGTTTTACTCAAGTAAATAAATGTTTCTTACCCTGTCTGTGGTTTTAGGCACAAAGAGGTGAGTTATACCATCAAATGTGAAGGCTGACTGCAGACTGACAAGGAAGCCCTTTTTCCTTCTTTATAACAAAGACTTGTGTCCTTCTGATGTTGTTTGAAACTAAGCTTGTTCATGTCTGTAGCACAGGCTCCATCTGTCTTTAGATAGAAGAAATGTTTAGGAAATACCACCCTTCTAACAGCTTGTTTCATTTCTCCAATAGTGACACCTACTGATGAAAACAGACTAGGAATGGATGCTAAAAGGGCTACAGCTAAGGGATAGTGTGAAAGAATGACGTACCCAAACATTGTTGATGACCATCTGCCCCTTAGTGGCAGAGTTTTTAAAATGCAGCTTTTCATAAATGAAATTCTGCTCATTGGCCACAATATGTTCAGTAGCTCTTCTTCTGGTATTTTTTCTTTTTTTAATGATTTCTAAAGATTCTAAATAGTATATTTGAGATTTATAATGTATTGATTTGCTTTTGCAAAAAATAAAAAAATAAAAAAGTTATGTTTCAAGAGTGGTTGTGGCAACTGCACTTCCCGACAAACTTCAGCAATTTTGCACTTCAAAGTCATAAAAAGAGGACAACAGAGAGGACAACAAAGCTTAATATGCATATTGAAGCTTGAGGCAACATTAGTGTGACACATTGAAATATAAGCATGCTAAATGTAGTTGAGTTGTCCTGCGGGAAAGCAAAGTTTGCTAAACAGAATATATGAATTAGAATAAGTAATAGAACTACTTCCTTGTGTGTGTCGCAGTGGCTTGAGTTTTTTTTTTTACTTGAATTTTCTTGAGAAAAAAAGCAACATCTGAAATACACACTTTTGATTGTTTTTATATTTTAGCTTAATTATTGTAATTCAATGAAGACAAACCATGACAGACAATGTGATGTAAAGCTGATGCTTTGTTCGGCCAGAGTGCAGGTATGGACTGGCCTCCATCTGCACAGTGTTCCATAATTAACCTGCATTCTGCTGTTCTCAGCTCCATCTGGACCACTCGTTTGCTCTCTGCCCGCTCCCACCACTGTGACTGCAGCTCCAATTCATCAGGCTTCATGGAAGACACACCAACTCTAAAAGTTAACACCAGGGGACAGAAGCTGACTATTAATAACAGTAAAAATAATATTTAGGAAGTATCTAAATGAATAGTGAATACACAAAAGCCACAAAAAATATCCTGCTGAGACAGTAAAACTGTGTTTATCAAAAACATTTACCTTGAAATAACAGTGTAACACCCCCCAGCAGCTTTGAGATGATATTCTGTTCAGAAAGTGAGCCAAGCACTCCCCAGGGATGCAGAAATGGAAAATGAGTACAATCTCCTAAATGCAGCAGAATCAGTCAACCCTTAGACCTCACAGGAAATGAAAATTTGATGACTGACAGCAGCTACTTTGCACTTTTGTAAACCACCTGCTGTTTTAATGTGTTCTGGAAATGTTATGTAACACTTTTTTTATTTATTTTTTGCAAAAATAAGTGAAAAAGAACATCAAATGTTAAGTAACTAGTAAAAATGTTGTTACATTCTACTATCTCTTATTCTTCCTGTAATAAGGTGGTGCAAATGTTACATCACCCAGCCCATCCTGGAAATGTGCAAAGTCCAAGGTGTTAAAGACAGTTGATAAAAGTAGTAACTTAAAGAGATGCATGAAATGAACTTGGTTTGGGGTCAGTGATTTTTACTTATCAAACATGACTTTTTTTATCTGTAGACTTAACATTTTAGATCTAAAAGGGTTTCAGTAACCAATTTGATATTAGACCCTTGTTAGATACTGATCAGTAGCGGCTGTGTTGTGTATTGCATTATGAAATGGTGTTTGCATGAACCGCTACAACATTTTGGTGATTTGACTCGTTTTAATACAGCAGCAGTCCACTTTGGTCATGGTTGCATTCAAATTAGTCATTAGCTTTTCAGTCCTGACAGAATTAAACTCCCGTTTTACAAACTGAAGTTACTCAAATATCTACAACAGGTAAAATATCAATTGTTAATAACCTTGCAACAGATCACAATTTTAAAAGGTTGAAACTATCCCTTTAACTCATAGGCGTTATTGTTCTGAATAGAGGGTCTTTCTTATTGAAATGAGGTCACCATCGATCATCGTGTGTACTTTGTACGTTCTTCCTGTGTCTTCATGAATTTGCTCAGGATGTTCTGGTTTTCTTGCACAATTAGAAAACATAAATCACAAGTTCTACAGGTTATGTTTAATGTCTCTAATAGTTTTTCAATCATTTGCAATTATATGTACCTGCTGCAGATATTTCTGCTGTATATTACAGGGTAATTCCACAATTTTGGGGCAAAAAGTTGTAAAATATACAATTGTAGACAATGTTATTTTTCTAGTTTAAAAGTACAGCATAAAAAAATGGGGCTTTGAAGGCTAAATATCATTTTGGTAAAACAAATATGGATATAAGTAGCTGAACTGAGCTCTAACCTTTGAGATGAGATGAAGAGCTCCATCATTCTCCCCCAGATGAGGCGTCTGATTAGAATGCCTCGTGGACATTTTTCTCTGGAGGTTCTCAGGGCATGCCCCACTGGGAAGTAAGCCTGGAGCAGACCCAGAACCTGCTGGAGGGATTATACATCCTCTCTGCTCTGGAAACACCTTGGGATCCCCCAGGAGGAGCTGGAAAGCGTCACTGGGAGAGGGATTTCTTTGACTCCCTCCTGAACCTGTTACTCCCACGACCCAGCCTCAGATGAGCAAAAGAAAATGTTATGAATGAATGATTATTATGCTCCTCCTTTTTAACATTCCCTCATAATGTTACAGTTGTTTTCATTTATTTACTGCTGGCACTTCATTTTGCTCTTTAAAATTGCACAGTAATTTACAGACAGTCCCTATGCCTCTGATGCAAGTCACTTCCTCTCTCCCTGTTTTTCGTTACCTCTCCTGCTCGGTCTTCACCCAGCTGTAGATCAGGATGCATGCGTGCTGGGAAGGAGGACAGTGGCAGAAAGGAGGGGTGAGAGACAAGGGAGGCTGAAGTGAGAGAAGAGGAGGAGACAAGAGGCAGGACAGAGGAGGACAGAGTGTGGTCGCAGCCCACCATATCAGGCTGCTGTTGTGCTCAGATAATGGAGTGAGCATGGAGCAGCAGAACCCAAACAGGAGAAGTGGATACAGTGAGGACACAGCTTAGCTGTCTGCTGGATCAATAAAAGGTAGATGGTTTCTTCCTGTGAGTGATGGTGAGGAGGGTTTATTGAGAAGTGTTGCTTTGCAGGGATGACATGTCTGCAGACTCCTCTGAGTTTGAAATCTGCAATCAAAAAAACATTAAGACAAAGTCACTCCAAACCTCAAGGAGCTGTGAAACCCTGAAGTAAAGAAAAGAAGACATCTTCCAGCTGGATTAAAAAAAACACTCAGGTAAGCTTGAACAGAATAAAATTGAAATGCTGCCAGCGTTTGTTTTCCTGTTAGTGTGTCTTTGTTCCTTATTATTGAAAGAGTATAGCTTTTCAAGGACATGCTTTATTAAACACTGCAAAAGGGGGATTTAATGATGCATTAACAAGGCATGACAGTTGTCACTTATTGTTAGAGAGTGTTAAGAGACATAGGTCACTTTACTGAGCTTAAGTAACACTAACAACCAAAATATTAGTTCCTTCTGGTGCGGACAATTAAGGAGGAAAAAGAGAAGAAAAGTGAGTTAGGATATTACACTGTATTTACAAAAAAATAACTGAACTAAAAAAAAATACTGTAAATCTCAAGTCAATTAATGCAAATGAAGAGAAATATATTTTTCAAATGAGTACCTTAATGTATAATAATAATATTAATGTATTTTTGTTTGATGAATTGATGCATAAATGAAAAAAAAGACCAAATAAGTGAAAGAGTGTTTCTTTTACACATAAAATATAGTGATGCATTTATTGTCAGCCAGTAAGCATTATGGTCATTTTCCATGAGGATGCACATGTAGAAGAAGTATAGAAGTATTCTCTATGTTGGACATTGAACATAGACATTAACTGCACCTTGTTTGTAGAGCTAATATGATATAGAGCCATTGTTACAACAACAGCTTCCTTTTGTCAAATGCAAATTCCTATTTCTGTTTCTTACCAAGTCTCTTTGTCAGGGATGTTTTAAATTGAAAGTATGATTCTTTTAGTTTTATCTCAGTTCAGCAGTTGACATCTGACATCTTCAGCCATCAGTCATTTCTGCAGCACTGAAATGGTTTCTTGTCTCAGTTCTAACTCTGTGCATTGTTTCAGCTAATCCTGCTTACTCATGGATTTTCTTCACAGAACCATCTCAAATGCCTGTCACTCTAAACTTGTTTCTCTCTTGGTTTTAGACGGACGTAATGGTGCAGAAACCCTGCCGCTTTCTTGACTCATCAAACTTCTGAGTCAGTCAGACAGGGGAGATGGGGAGGCGAGCGGCTGACCCAATGACTCCTGTTCCAGTTTTAGGAGTTCCCGCCTTGGTTGGCGTGCGCAGCTGGAAGACAATAGAAGGAGAAAAAGGTGGCAGAGCCCTGCTGCAGACGTGGGGACTGTGCAGCGTTGGCGTTCAAACATCCCCAGGGATTAGAAGACCACCTGCCCAGCAACCTGATACCCTCTCCAACAATGTTATCCAAACATCCAACAGCTGTATTACCAAGGAAACAGAGGATACCTTACAGCTAACAAAGAATAACAACGAGAAAAGGGCTATTTTAGGACAGAAAACTGGGGAAACCAAGATCAGAAAGGAAGTGACTTTCAAAGCACCCAGAGGTGATGCCTCAAAGGATGATGAGACTTATTGTTATGCTAGGAGAATTAACACAGATCCGTTCATTGCAGGGACACTTACGAGTAGCAGAACTAAACTGAAACTTGCTACTCGTTACATGAACGGCAGTGTGGTTGATTCAGAGGCGATTGGTGGAATTAGTGTAGTTAATGACGAGGCTGAGCCAGTAAAGGGAGCAGCCTCACATGGAAGAGATCATCATAATGCAGATCAGTTAGCAAAGATGATACCATTAACTGCGAGCCATAGTTTAGCTATGCCACGGGAAATATGCAACAGCTGTGGTGGAAAACGGTCAGAAACATGCAAAGCTACCATACTGGGTGAGAACAGCCTTACTCCTGGTGCATGCATTACAGAAAAAACATTAAAGCCAGCCCTTACCTCACTTTTTACTACCACTCATTTTCAAGTTCCATACATTCATACAAAACTACAGCAAAACCAGCAAATCTCTCAGAGTAACAGTGACAAAATGATTACAGTTAATCCAAAAGTATTATATTTAAATGAAGAGCTAAGATATAGAAAAACACCCCACCCCGCATGTCCGGTGCACTCCAGAGGAAATCTGGCAAATCCACATGTACCCAGTGATGGGACATCCGATCAGCCTGCAACCATACTACATGCTAAATCATCCACTGTTACAAAAGCCACAATTGAGCATTTAGCTAAACCTCTACAGGACAATAAGATCCCCCTTCTTGCAAGTTTCACTTTGACTCCGCAAGCTACCACAGCTACAAAACCAAACAATCCGCATCCACACACTTACCCCAAGCTCCTCAAGACCACACACCTGAAATTGGCTCATAATAATGTTCCTCAAAATATCTGTGTTTCTATGCATGCTACGACTGAGAATGCACGGAGTCCACCACCATCTTATATGTATACCATAGCCATGAAGTCCAGACAAACATTCTGTGCCAACACATACAAAACACACACAACTTTTAATACAAAAATGATGCCCTCTGACAGTGATTACAATGCTAAACAGGAAACTTTGCGCTCAATACACAAAACACAAATTCGTAATGTAACAAACACTACAAATATCACACAAGTGGCCCCTAAATGTCTCACATTATCACTGTCTACAAATGCTCTAAAATCAAACCACCCTGCATGTCTTACAAGTCCTCAACCCAACCTCTCTGAACTCCAAGAAAAAAAGCCCCCCTCAAGCACTGTCAGCCCAGCAGCAGGTAAAATGGCTTTTATAGACCAGGAAGTGAGCTCAGTCCAGCTCCCTACTTTAACTAATCCACCGAACACAACTGCATCACATTCACTTCTAAGCACCTCTGTCACACAGAGCACTTTGAATCATAAAGCTAATTCAGATCAGATTACACAAACAAGCACTAAACTTCCATCTGTGGCTGCGCAAATTTGCTCAGCTCCAACTAACTGCTCAATCCCTAAACCCACACTTCAAATTTTTGCATCTTCTTTACACAAAACATCAAATGCATCACAAATTCCAGACTTTAAATCTATTTTGCCTGCAACCTATACCTCAAGAACTACATGTTCTGGTGCACCAGGCAAAAATATAGCGTGCGGGAGCATCAAATTTCATTTGAAAAAGAATCCTGGCTCTCTACTGTCTCCAGTCACAAAAAGACAAAATAATGTTTGTGGATCAAGCATGAGCTCGCTTCAGTTAACAGACACAACAAAAGTACTTAACTATAATGAAGCCCCTGACACAAGCAAAGCTCATCACACAGAAGTAACAGACAGCAGACATCAAGGGAGTAATGAACGCAGTGTTTGGGATGTCATTTCCAATCAGGAGAGCAACTCCAGAACAACTCTGCTCACACCATCCAAGCCTCAAAATGTGTCAGGAAATCATAACAAGGGCAGGGATACTAAATCAACCATTAATCCCAATGTGTGTTCAGATAAAAACAAATTCAAACATGATCTAATCAATAAATTGATTATAAATGAGTCCAAAGACCATGAAAATTCAAATTGTTCACAGGTCACTAACACTCTGAATTACATTTCCTTAATTAAGTCAAGAGAGTCTAGTTTGCAGGCTTGTCTGAATCCAGAACAACAAAGCCTTGCATATTATCAAGGATGCACAGAAACAAGCTGTGTGGGGCCTTGTGCAACAAGCCCACCAGTAAAAACCGACACAGATTCAAATGCACATCAGTTTCCCTTGGGTGCAACAGCCAACCATGCAAATGGTAAGCTTAAATCCAATGCAGATAGACAGACAGACCCTAGTGTTTCACAGCCCTCAGTCACAACACAAACTAACTGTGAACCAACTGTCTCGCATGGAAACACACAGGTGAGACGTAACACCAGCTCCCCAGCTTGCCAAAACTCCAATTTTCTTATTACATTACAAAAACAAGCACACAGAACTCTAGAGCATTCTGTCACAGTGCCAGCATCCATCAGCGGTGAAGGAGAGCTCTGTGCAGACGCGGGCCCTGAATGTGAGTCTATATTACTATCATCTACAATGCCCTTGGCATCCAGAGTCCACATCCAGCCCAGCGAGGTGGAGGCAAATAGCAGAGCATATTCAAAGTTCTGCCCCGGTGTCCCTCAGTCATCTACAGATGACACCAGCCTGGCTCACTCCCACCCAGCTGATGCAGCCCTGTTGCTGCCTCCTTCCCCGCAGTGCTGCAAATCAGCTGCCCTGGAGCAGAGGCTCAAGGCTGTGGAGGCCAACCTGGCAGCTAACAAAGACAGGATCACCACTCTGCTGAACATTATTCATGACCTGGAGACAATCAGCACTCCCAGCAGCCAGTAAGTTTATGTATTTCAGTGAAGAGGTATAGCTATGTAGTGTTTTATAGGTGTTTTGTAAAAATCCCATCATTCCATTATTAATGGTAAATTCAATACTTTATTTAATGTATATCAGATTGTTAAGATTAAACCTGCCTGGTCAGATTGAATGACAAAAGGTTAGCATATTACATAAAGTTCAGTAGACGAGGTGCTGCTAAAATGTGTTCTGGTAAATAAGAACAAGGTTGCACTGTTGATCTGTTGCATCACTTGTACTTACTGAAACCAGTTAGGGGCTATGAAAATAAATGGAAAGTACACTTACTGACAAAAAAAAGTTGAGCACCCTGTCATAGTGATGGAAATAACATGAAACTGCAAGTGATGAAAGATCATGTGACAGCATTGCAATGATTACAATATCAAATCAAATGGGTAACATTGCTGGCAATAAGGGCACACTGCTGGTCTCATGTCAGTTGGGTGTGGCACCCCCTCAGGCCTGGATACAAGCAGTGATTTGGCACAGAACAGTCAGTCATACAGCTATTGTATCCTGCAGCAAGTCAGCTCACAGCTGTTGTAACTGGCCTCAAGATCCAGCAGACTGATATAGGGTCTGAGTTGATGCCCATGTTGATCTCATCCCTCATGTTCATGTCCAAACTACCTCAGTCGTGCCTCTCTAACTTTGTCTCCAAACCACATTTCCTGAGCTGTCCCTCTGATAAACTCATAGCTGACCCTGTCAATTTTGGTCACCTGCAGTGAAAATCCTAAACTCTTCAGTTTTGCCATCTCCTAAACTGTTTAATTATGGAAATATTGGAGGACCTGGCTGACCATGACAAGATCCCAGCTTGAATCAGGCAGTTTATTTTCACACTTGCTGTGTGTGGATGGGTGTTGTCATGTTGAAGGATTGCACCAGAATTCTATCTCACGAAGGGTAAACATGCAGATGCAGGATGTCACTGATGCAGTGCTGTGCCATCAGGGTCCCCCGAACTACCAGAGATGACTTGACGTTTTCTACCCAAAAACATGTTTTTTTCTTGTACAATAAAAAAAATCTGTACATGTTTTAACTTTTAAATCTAAATTATGGTAGGAATTGATTCTTCTGTCCCACACTGTCATACAAGTATGTTTTCACACAACTAATGTAAAATAATTCAGTGCTTTAGTATGATACTGTGAGGTTTTCATCATTGTTTAAAATTTGCAAACAGGTCAGTGAATGTGTGCCTGAGTGTGACAGAAACCTATTTGGGCAATTCAAGAGGCCACGTCTCTGAGAGATTTTTTTTTAGCCACAAAGCTCTGCTGGGAAAAATAACAGGAATTAAACTGGCCTTCTGGCACTGTTCCTCTGTCAATCACTCTCACCGGCTGCTGTGTGCTAATAAGCTGTGACTGATTCTGAGGTCATCTTTGAGAAAAACAAACTTCTTAATGAGCAACGGCGGTCTAACATAATGGATGCTAGAGACAGCTGATCGCTGCCAACAATGGTCAAAATAAATTCTGTAGGAGAGGATGATGATTAGATTTGAAAACAGAGAGATTTTGGAAGTTACTCAGAAAATGCTTTAATGTCTTCTGTTGTTTTTTCCAGTCGGCGATGCTGTAAAACTGGACTCGACCTGAAAAACTGCTCAACCTGTCAGAAGACGGCTTGTATTGTGTACAGGTGAGACACTGGTCAACACTTGGGAGAATTGAAAGCACAAACTCTTTTAATGTGATGGAAATTTAAATTATGATGGGTTCCTTATATTATTGAATATGGAAACCCTTGATTTGCTTAAGCCAAAGTAAAGAAAATAAAAAATAGTAAAAGACTGATTTTATTACTTGTACAATATTTGACATAGGTCTCATTTTAGAGTATTTGTTTTAAATATGGATATAATTCACACAATTTTCCACAAATTTCTATCTATGGGTTAGTTCACTGACCATTTTCACTCTTCTAACTTGTCTTTGTGTCTTCACTGAAAATGAATGGCATGCTGTTTGAGCATCCTACCAAAGGAGAAGCGCTATGCTGCTTAAATAAAGTAGATGGCATTTTCTTCTTCGTGCACATCGCATTTTATTTTAAGTGAATGTCAAATTTAAGCACTTACTCTATTTTATGGTGGAATTTTTCTCCTGGCGATTTAAATTAACCTCCTAAAATAAAAAAAAGACATGCCCAAGATGCCTATACTATTGATTTATAACATGGGGGTAAGTTTTTGCCTTAAGTGGGGAGTTCAGTCAGTATCTTGTTCGTGATTGATGGCAGGGATGCAGCAGGAAATGGACTACTGGAGCAGAGTTTTGTCTACATTAATGAAAGTGTTGGTCTGGTCTGTCGTGGTACAGAAAGACCTGAGTTGAAAGGTGAAGCTCTCGATTTTCTGCTCTGTATACATCCCAGTCCTCAACTTTGGTCATAAGATATGGATTATGACATATAAAATGAGACACCTCATTATAGCGTCTGAAATTGGATTCCTCCATAAAGATACGTTGAGGAGCTGTGGGGTGCTTTGAGTGGAGCCGCACATTAAAAGGAGTCAGCTGAGGTAGTTCATGCAGCTGATTAGGATGCCTTTCCTCTGGAGGTTTGTAGACACATCCTACTGGCAGGAGACCCCTGAGCAGAGCAACATAACTCACTGTATGAATTATATCTATCCCTTCTGACATGTAACAAAGCCTTGGGATCTTCCAGGGGGTGCTGAAAGAGCTTCCTCTTAAAACTGTTGTCTGATCATAAAAATGGGTAGATTATTCAACTTTAGATCTTTGTAACATTGTGCAGGTTTTTAACAACACGGAAATCAATCAAGTTAACAAAAATAGTAAAACTTTCTTATTTTTATTCTGTCATCAATACAACATCCTAAGTAATATTGTTTTCAGATGTGCTCTCTGTTTACTAGTCTGTCTACGTTCCTACCCTCATCTATGGTCATGAACTTTGGGTAATGATCAAAATAACGAGATCGCAGTTACAGTTGGTCAGAATGAGTTTTCTCTGCAGGGTAGCTGGGCTCCCCCTTAGAGATAAGGTGAGATGTTTGGTTATCTGGGAGGGACTCTGAGTAGAGCTGCTGCTCCTCCACGTCGAGAGGAGTCAGTTGAAGTGGTTCAGGCATCTGGTAAGGATGCCCACTAGACGCTGTCGTAGGGTGGTGACTATCCGATAGACTTTGTTGCTCGGCTGGCTTAGGAACGCATTGGAATTCACCCAGAAGAGCTGGAAGAGGTGATTGTGGAAAAAGATGCCTGGGCCTCCCTGCAACCCGACTCTGGAGGAAGTGGCAGATAATTAATGAATGGATGGATTTTCAGATTTTTTTTTTATTTTTTTCCATTATACAAGGGTTTATAGTAACAATTTTAGCTAAAACAATCGATCATGTTATTCCTTAAATAATATAAAATATAACTAAATATGTCCACTTTGTTTTAGCTTGGCTTTGTTCTGTGTAATTCCTCTCTGTTATGTCAATTTGGCAAAAACATTTAAATCATTAGATATATTTTTTGCCTTTATTAATAATTCACTGACAATGTGATACTCGTTTGCTGAAATGTTGCATCAGGTGAAGGCAACAGGAAAGAAAAAAAAAAATCTTAAAACCACAATGACTGGCCCAGAAATATTGGAAACGGAAAGGAGGCTAAGTGAAGCTGGGAAATCAGAACCTATTCTAGTCATCTTTTTGGAGGAAATACAAAAAAAGACTCATACTGTATGAAGAAAACCTAAAGCTGTCTTTATCTTGAAATATTTAAGACAGTTCTTTTCAAAAACTGCTTTTGTATGTCAGAAATATGAGCTGAATGTTGTGTGTTGGCATTTGGTCTTGAATGATGAAAAGACTCATATTCAAATTAGATGTGTCTGATTTCAAAAGAAACAAAAAGAAAAGGGATGCTGTGCTGGGAAATGATTTCTCAGTTACTTTGACACACTCCAAACTTCCAAAATGAGGAGTACCACACAAAGCAATGTGAAATATAGCATTGCAATAGTGATTTGTGGTATAAACCTGTTTTTAAAAAATTGTTAGAAAATGCAAATATGACCATTTCAAGCGTTTATTTGGATACATTTATAGACTTTTTGTTGTGCTATACATTAAAGTTTTAAATGTGTTTAATAATTCGGCTTTATGTCTGTGCATTCAGTGTTGAATATGACTTCAGACGGCAGGAGAGGAACTTCTTGGAGGTTCTGAATCAATCAGGAGGTGGCAGCAAGGCTTTCCCTGCACATCTAACCCAGCCCCTAAACATCAGCCTGCTCAGAAATGTCATCATTAAGAACCTAACAAAGACAAAACTGAAAAGCAAAAAGTTGTGCAAGACCCTGCTTAAGTGGCTTCCGAGGAAAATTCAGCAGTTGTAGATGTCCTACAAACTCCTGTGTTGCTGCAACCTTAAAGCCTGTGTTACATGTGGTGAATGGGAGTGCTTTCTCAACAATTCTTGTCTATAAAATGTTCTACATTAGGCTCTTTTTAAGAAAAGTTTTACTACACCAGGGATGGAATGATAATCTTTTTATACCCGATAGCCCATCATTTTGGTACAGTGGTCCACTGAACCTGTGCTTTATTTTCTACATCCTTCAGCTGCTCCTTTAAGGAGTTGCTACAGTAGTTCATCTGCATCCATCTCATCCAATCCCTATCATCGTCCTCAGTAACACAAGTCCTCTTCATAATCTCCATGTTTACATATGGTCTTCCTCTTTCCTCCTCCCTGGCACCTCTATATTAAACATTCTCTATCCAGTATATCCACTATCCCTCATCCCTAATGTTCATGTCCAAACTACCTCAGTCGTGCCTCTCTAACTTTGTCTCCAAACCACATTTCCTGAGCTGTCCCTCTGATAAACTCATAGCTGACCCTGTCAATTTTGGTCACCTGCAGTGAAAATCCTAAACTCTTCAGTTTTGCCATCTCCGGCTCTGCTTCCTGTCTTTTTATTAGAACCATTGCTTCCATAACATACACCAAAGTGGGTCTCACTAAATTCTTGTCAACCTCTGAGGCTGAATTTGCCAAAAATCATGTGAAAAACCCCAGTCACATGGTTGACTTCATTAGGCATGCTTTCTCCAGATCCACAACAGACACTCCTTCTGGCCTTCTCTTCGCTTCTCCATCAACACATAAGCCACCTAATCTGTAGTAATCTTTCTTGACATGAAACCACACTGCTGCTCATTGATCCTCTCCTCACTTCTTAAGAATGGCTTCAACAACTTTTTCCCATATCTGCATGGTATGGCTCATTGACGTTGTCCTTCTGTAGTTACTACAGCTCTGCACCTCCATTTTTTGTCTTAAAAATGGAACTGGTTTCCACTCAGTGCTCAAAAATCTCAGATATGTTCATTTAAGGGGCTGCTGAGTGGCCTCTACAAGCTGTACAAAATGTACTTGTGTGGTTTACAACTTGACTAATTCTAGAGTGTTGTAGGTGATCTCAGACCTGTTGTATATCCAGCCCTGTGTTCTGCATGATAACAAAGCTTGTAAATAGATCGTTGTAATAAAACTTGTTTCTGGTAGTTTTGAGTCTTAACTACTGTGTTCTATATTAATTCTTATTTTGACTTTGGAAGTAAGTGCTATTTTGTTATCAGCATGCCTGCTTACAGTTTATATTTACTTGCATTTACACTAGATGAGTAACCTTGTCTGGTTTTCTACATCTAATTTTGTATGAGATTCTGTTAGAATTAAAGCAGCTACATGACCTTTTACCAACAACTGTCTCATTACCTTGCTCCCCTCACAATAAATGTTCAATATACAAATTTTGACTTACTGACTGTTGATTCCTTGTAATTTGTGCAATTCAGTTTTACCCAATATCTTTTTAACATATCTTGACCTTTTCGCAGATGCAATGTGAGTGCAGAAATGAGAGAAATATTTGGTTTGCCTTTGCCAATTGTGCTGATGGTCTCCAAATCCCCACACAATTTGAACTTCATAAAGCATTTCCAAGTGAAACAATGACATGACGAAAAGCTGCACAGAACCATGAGGCACATGTACACACTCATGGACAATCAGGTGGGCACGGACTCACTGACAGCAACGTTAAATGAGTTTCACAGACCTTTTCCTACCATATTAAAACACAAAAATAAAGAATACAGTTGATTTGACCATGAAACCATTCAAAGATTGTTATTATCTTTTCAGCTCTTAATGTTTTTGCTTTAATTAAAATATCTAATAAGAAGTGTTATCAAGTGAAAGTGAATCTTACAAGACAGAAATATCGCTTCATCACAGCTGCAAAGGTTTTTAGGCTCAAACAGTTATTAAATTTTTTACCAAAGTTCACTAAGTTTGTTTTTGTGTGTTATAAATATTGCATTTCAGACTTCACTTAAAACCTGAAGCATGTGGCATAGACTGTAAAAGAACGCTATCTTTATGCTAAACAATAAAAGCTGCAGTATGCCTTTAGTCTTTTCTTGACCCTTAATTTAAAGTCACAAAAATTAAAATACATCCAGTGGAAAATGCAGAAATTAAAAAAAACAAAAAAAATTTAAAAACAAAAAGAAACCCTTGAAATACTCATGCTAGGCCACTAGGTGTCAATAATGTCAAATTCACAGACAGGTACAATATTGACGATTCTGCTCTGCCCACTTTGCTCCTTTATGGAGCATTTCCAGTTAGGTGATCCTATGATTGACAGAAAGACAAAATTTATTAAATAATAATAATAATTAAAAAAGGGAACTTTCCTCAGTCAGACTGAAATAATCAACTGTTATTAGGATCCATCATCTATCGGTTGTCACTTACTGGGATTGCTACTGAAAAGGACCTGAGATCACCTGCAAAAAACCTTTTTCTACAGTGCTGTCTTGACTTCTAGAAGGCTTAGCAATGAAAAACAAAAATATGAATATATTGACTTTTTAGCCTATCCTCTGTTATCAGCAAAGTTCTGCAGGCACACATTAATGAACACATTAGATCAGAGTTTTGTGATAGGAATCAGAAGTTCTTTTATTATTCCAAAAACGTCTGAAACTGCTGGGGGGGGGGTGGAGTGTTGATTTTTTTTTTTTTTTTCACAGCAGGAGTGTTTTCATTTATAATCAGGAGCTTTACATGTTATGTTTTTTATGCAGTACTCTCATTTCTTAATGCAGAGAAACCGCAGAAAAAAATGGTGGCATATCAGTACTTTGCCACTGGTAAAATTGATAAACCTATTAACTGGATGTGTGCAGCAGAGGCAAATGTCACACAGCATCCGTCCTAATCAGCCGTTTTAACAGTGAGTTTGAAACATATTGATCTGTATCTAACAAAGCTAAAAGCTCCACAGAAAATAATGGCAGAGTCTAACATTGGAAAAACACTTTACAATATCTGCAACATGGAGTTGTTCTGGTTTAGGTAAAGAATGAGGTCAATCCAAAGGAAGATTATCCTGAGGGTGGCAATAATTTTTCCCAAAACAAATGCAGCTTTTTTTTTTAATTTGACGCTGTTTACCACTTTTTTCAGTAAAACATTTTCATTAAATGAGCATAGTTTAATGGTGAAAGCTGGCCAGATTGAGGAAAAATTAATAAATATAGCTCCATTCTCTAACTCAGTATGGAATATGCAAGTATATCGTCGTTTTCACTCACATCTGTACACATAGATATACAAAATACTGAGTTTTTAAAACTCTGCAAAGCATTTCTTAAAACTCTTAGGTGTTCTATTTGTTCTTTCCCAAAGCACTGTTTGGATGAGAGGTGCAACTACAGCAGAAAAAGTTTATTTAGCAAAATACAGTATCTGTGTTCATGCAGACAGCGCTATGGGAACTACATATAAAATGGGACATTTCCAAATATTTGCACCCAACACTACTTTTTTTACCTTACCAGCTAGCAACATTTGTCTAACATGTCTAAATTCCCAACCTAACTGTTGCTCACATTGGACAATGTGGACATGATAGACTTTATATGAATTATCAACAGTTTTTTTAAGGTCAAAAAAGAGACGCTAACATAAAAATACCTCAAAGTGCAATATTGTGCCACTGATGGCCTCTATACACTTGCTCCAAATAGTCTGAAGTTCAGATGGACTTAGAATTAAAAAGAGTTTAGCTAATGAAACAGAATAAATTATAATCTGACATCTGCATGACTCAGAAAAGATCTGGACTTTATGGCAAAATAGCAAAAGTCTCAGAGGTTGAATCCACTTCCTGTGTCTATAGTCCATATAGTATCCATAAAACCTATCTATTTACAAGCTATAGAAAGGGGAAAAAACCTTAATATATATGTATTTTTTAGCAGAGAATTTACAGCTCTATCCAGGACAGATTTTTTTTCTTATAAAGAAACCTGCAAACTTTAAAACAAGGTGCTAAATGATAAATATTCCATCAACAGCAAGTCCTGAGTCCCAGATGAGTCCAGAAAACAAAGCATAAACAGACCAACATATTACACTTATATTACTTTCTATACCAGAGAATATTTCTACAGTGTATGAAACATCATCCCTGTAGAGATTAAAACGTTTAATCTTAACAACAGTGTTGTTTTCCAGCAGCAGCTCCAACCATCAGGTTTGTAAGTGGCAAAGTAAAACAATATCCTGGGTTATCTAATCTCTTCAGAAATACAGTATAATTATGTTGCTTTCATTAAAGTGAATTAGCTGCAGTGAGATACTGGATAGGTTTATCTAATCAAAAATTGCGTGTTCATTGCACCTCAGGAAATAGTTGGAAACCAATGAGACGAGACTTAAGACCACAGTGCAGGTGGAGTTATGAAACACAAACGGCACTAATCAACACAGCTGCACAAAGTATTTCTCTTAAGAAACAAACGATGATGGAGAGGTTTTTCCACTTTACTCCTCTGAATGTCTGCATTCCCTAAGGGGTTCATGAAGTGCAACAAGCCATGGATGACAAAACAAGTAAAGATCACAATTAGAAAATGGTAAAAATGTTAGGGTAAGATGTTAAAGTACAGTTAGCTGTATAATAATATTTTAAAGGACTCAATGAAAAACTGAAAACCCTAAACAAATGGTGTATGTTTAAAGAAGCCAGTGTTGCTACAAAATTATATTTAGATATCTGTGTGGATTTATTGTTTCATGAAAACATTTTGGTCCCTCTGCACAAAATTCTGCCTCCATTCTTTTTTTAACTGTAGGCAAAAATGTAAACAAACTCAACAGTTCTTGGTTTATTTTTATGCTCTCATGGAAAAACAACAGAAGGTCTAGGTTTTACTGCCTGGGTTTGCTGTGTTTCAGCTTCTCGGCTTGTTCTTTCTGTCTCGGTACACGACTATCATAAACGAAATAAATCCATGCGCTGTGAGGCAAGAACCTTTCTTATTGCTTTCAGCACAAATGAAAATGAACGCCTCGGTCAGCAGCATCTCTATCGGCCACTTTCAGCTCATTATTTTTGATTTCCTGTGCGATCAGGATGAGGTGGCCGTCAACATTTCCTGCAGAGACAAGCCACTGGCTTCAGCTCGCTCCCAGACACAAACAGACTGACGTCTAGACTGTGGAGAAAGGCAGGTGAATAAATTAAGGAAGAGACTGATATAGAATGTTGAACCTAAATCAATCTAAAAGCTATTATGCTTTGTCAGGAGTTGAAAACATGATTAAAATCATAAATAAGAGCTGCTTAAAATGTCTATGGAAACTTATAGTTTTCAGATTTTCCTTCTATAGTGCTAACAAACTGGGTTAAGTTCTTATTTTTTCTCACCAGTCTGTAATCCACAATAACAAAGCAAACATGAAGTTTTAGAGACATTTGATCCTAGAAATGAAACACTAAATTTACATAAAAATAATGTCAATCAAGTTAAATTAGTGAAAGAGCCTTGGGATATCCTACTTTCAGTCTGAGATGTCACTACAACTCAGCTGAAGCCCACCTGTGCTTAAGATCCCCTTCACACTGGATGATAACCCTGCTACTATGTAAAAAAAAAAAAAAAGAAAGAAATTAGACAGAACATGGAGGGTCTTTGCAGGGTCTTGGTGAAGTCTTCAGGTGTGCATTAAGAATGCAGTGGTGGTGTTAGCAGATCAGGGTCCTGGGTGGAGTGTGGGGGAGCATGTTGACAGAGTAGCCATGATGTTTACCCTGTACACATAAACTTGGCTTGGAGATTTTAAAGCAGGACGGCTGGCTTCGTGGCCCCGCTATGACTGATATGGTTACAACGTCATGGAAACAACCCACATGATACCCAGTGCTGCATCTGACAAGGCATCAGCTGTGTGACTCCCAAATGTGGCTATTCATAATTCATTATTACCCATTACCTTTTTCCATATTATTTTTGTGTCGCCCAGACGCTCATGGGCCCCCACCACTGTATAAGTCAGCCACAACATGATTATCACAGTCCGCAACAGAATACAGCTACACACAAGAAGATCATGCCATGCTAGCATGATGCTAGCTTGTTTCCATGACCCTTTCATGATGATGGTCATGGCCTGGGTCTGGGGCCAGGTTATGGCCTCCACAGCCTCCACATTTTTACGACCTGCTACAAACTCTGCACAATGGCGGTGTGCATAGGGCACTATGTCATACGTACACCTCCATCACCAATGCTGCCCCAGGCTCCACCCAAGACCTCACCACTATAACCCCATTACAGAGGATCAGAACCTACAATGCATATTAAGAACCCATTGCATCCTTAATATGCAGCTGATACCCTGCCAACACCCTGCAAAGTCCCTCCATGAGCTTCTGATTTTTTAACATAATTGCAGAGACGCCATCTAATGTGATCTTATGCGTACCTAAGACATAAATGAACCAGTCAGGAAATGAGTATGGGGAAGCCTTCAATAAAGTTTCTTTTTTATACAAAACAAGAAGTTAGAATGATCAAACATTAAAGGTCTGGCTGAGATGAAATAAGTGATTGAGATAAAGAAATTAGTGCGATTAAGATATAATTTGGTGATGAAAAAAAAAGTAAACAAGTTCCTCTAAGCAAACTGAAAGCTTATCACAAACTCAAATGCCACCAGTGGTGGGGATTTGAGATTTATTTGTCACTGATTTTCTGCATCACCACACAGTTCATGTGATACCAGTGATTCATACGTGCTTTTAATCCTGGATAACAAATCATCTGACAACAGGGCGCAGCAAATAATATGAGTAAACTTGGAGTTTTCTTGTTGACTTTTTTTGTCAGGAGGACTCTTTTTCCTTTCAAAACTGAATCTATACATATACAGTTTCTGTAATTAAAAAGAAATAAATCATTCCAGCCCAAGTGGGGTTACTTAGAAAAATATTTCTGTGTGTTTTCTTCTCGTTAACAGTCAGTACAGTAAGAGCTTGTAATTTGTCTTGAAATGTATTAATTTTGTTGTGTGTAAAGATAGTTTTTGATTGTTTATGTCTGTAAATAAACGTTTGTACTTCTTATATAATTGGCTTTTCTTGGTCAGTGTTCGTTTCAACAAAGTTTACGTGCAAAACTCTTTTTATTTTTTTTTCTGAAAAGAATCAAACTGTCTCATGTTTGTGTCCTTTATTGACCTAATGTGCGCATCTTGTTAAGGTAATAATTTGTGTTATCTGTGAGATGTTACTCTCAACCCTCTAGCATATATGTTCATCTCTCTGTGAACCAGAAACAACTTACTTTTGCAACAAAATGGAATAATTTAAAAGAATACGCATCTGCCTGTGGGCCTGCAGTTACTGACATGAATGCTGAAGTGATCTAATAAAGATATTATGAGATACTTTGTGTTTCTGTGGTAATGAGCTTCAGTCCCACAAGCAAAATGAAAACCATATTTTGAGCCAAATGAGTGGCTGAAATTGACTTGTTTTTATTTTCAGACAAGGCAGGAAAAGAAGATGGTTCAGACTTGGACTTAAAGGGTGACCATTTATGAAGGAACGTGTATCACCCACCATCTTTTGTGCTAATTATTTAATGTTACATTGACAGATGCCAAATTTACAGCTGTTTTGGTTAAATGTTTTAAATAACAACAATGTGTTATCATTCCAAGTATATGTTGGGAATGATTCTCAGCGACTACTGCATCAGATTTGAGCTTAGTGTGTGTAAAATTTACTGAGTTATAACCTTTTTTTCTGTTTCCTAGGGTTAATCAGTTGTGGCAGCCATCTTGAACTGATTGACTTTAAAGCTACTCAGTTGTAGATGTACATCCTATAAATACTTTCTGAGAGTATTAATAAAATATGCTCACCAGTTCCTAAAGTATTCAGTCAAAATGACAAAACACGAACGGACACAGGCAAAACCATTATCCCCCATCTTTCGCCCTTCAGCAGTAATGAATCAATTTATATTAAACTAAATCACAAGTTATTTAATAATGCATGGCAAAAGTAGAAACAGCATGAATCTGATTATACTGGAAGGGTTATATGCATTTTAAATATGGAGAGGGCCATGATGTCGGAGACAGGAAACATTAGTGTTTTAAGTTAGGCACGCTCCAAATGGTAGGCTCTAACTCTGACCTCCATATAAACAGCTGTTGGGGGGGAAATGTCCAATGTATCTATTTAAATATGCTAACTTTTACAAGTGGGCTTTATGCCTGTAAAGTGGTTCCCATGTCAGTCTTTTACTATCAGCCTAATATCTATTTTTTTTTTTTTTTTCTGTAACACAAACATCCCTGACTCTGACCTTCTCTTCTCTAAATATAGAAACGTTGCTGCCGGTTTAAATCACAGAAAGAGCTGATGACTCATTGTGACACGGGAAGTCGGAGGCAGTGTTCCTTGAGGAGCAGAACAGGGCAAAGGGGTGGATGGAGGGGGAGAGATTAGGGTTTATTTCCACTCCTCCTCTCAGGGTTGAGTATCCTTCAGAGTGGCTTTAGAGGAGCAGTAATCCACGGGGAAGTGAAAGATAGACTCCCCCCGAGATGGTAATGTAATATGATGGCCAAATAACAGAGGATGTGGAGAGCTGAGTATCCACACAGAGGATCAGGCAAGTGGCTTGAATAATCCCGCAGAACAAATGTGTGATTTTACCATCATTTCACTAAGATGGCAATTCATTGGGCTGACAAAGATCTCAAAGAAAACAACTCAAATGCAGACATTAAGGGCCTAGCATTCCTTAAAGGCATGCATATCGCCCGTAGCTGTTTTGGTCCAACTTTGAAAATGATGTTATGCATGACCTCACACAATATTGTAAGATGTCACACTCAAAGTATGTGTTGTGAAGGACTCTCAGCTACTACCACATCAAATTTTACCTCAATATCTGTAAAGTTGACTGGGTTGCAGCTATTTTTGTGTTTTCTGAGATCAGGTGACATATTTTGCTTACAAGCAAACAGAGGCAACTCCAAATATTTAATGGCAAAATTTTAAGTAATCTTCTTGCGTGATTTATTAGAACTCAGAATATATTTTGGGAAGCAGTCTCAACTACTAGCACACAAAGCTATAGATACCGACTAGGCCCTTTTTTGTGTGTGTTTCATGAAGTCAGCTGGCCATTGCAGCCATCTTGAATTGAATCGACGCCAAAAGGTAATCAGCTGCAGACGTACATCCAGTGATTACTTTCTGCAAGTTTTATTTTAAATTTGTCAAGTGGTTCGTGAGGTACAACTGTATTTTTGTAACAGTCACACAAAACATAATCACCCACTTTCGACTTTCAGCGATGTGCTATAATAACTAATAAATCAATAAATATTGCATTCAGAATAAAAGTTTCAGTATGAGGGTTCTGACTAGGACAAATGATACTTTTTTTTAATTTTGTAACGTGCGTACTCACCAACCATTAGATCGTAGCTGCTCTGCTGTATTTCTCTTTAGTATTCCACAGTTGAAACGTTGGCTTAAATAAAAATGTTTGTTTAAATTCTGTGGTGCTCAGACAGAATGTCCTTATTAACAAGTTAAAGTATCTCTCTCTTAGCATTCACAAAATGAATGAGCAAAAATGAAGATGTACAAGTACCTTTAGAGGAGAAATGGGGATATATCCATGTTCTCAATGGGATAAAACAAGATATGAATGTTTTTACAGCTGCTGGATTTAATACCTTAAATCTGGTTCCATAAAACTGCAAATGATCCCTTAGTACCATTTCAAATATCCAGTGAGTGCAATACATTCCTTCAGGACCACAGTTTATTTGTTAAAGATATTAAAATTATTTGAATCTTAACTGTACTTAGCATTAAGGGCATATTTAATTACTGGAAATACAATATGCTGTTAAAGATCAGAATGTTGGCATTTGTCGATGGCGATACTTAAACAGGTTTATATTAGTGTATGTTTTTGTTTTTGTGTCTATGTGTATCCTCATACAAATGGAACTTTAGATGCTTTAACAGGTCATTTAAATAAAATAAAAGAGAATTGCTCCAAATTGCTAAAATCCACTGGGATTCAGAAGTAAATTGAAACGCAGCAGCAAAAAAACATTATCTTTAGTATTCAATTAGTGGCACATCAGGAAAAGTTTGACTGGAGATGAATTTGACTTTTTCCACGCTCTGTGGGTTTTTTTTTTATGATTTTGTAAAGCAGCTTTGATGATAGAAGAAGGCTTGGGTCTGGAAGCACATCAGAGTAAACCATGTCGAGCCTAACGACAGTGAGAAAAAGCTTGTTAGTCTGAATCATCACTCCAGGCTCACAGACATCTCATTAGCACTCTGGTGTGATTGATGATGACTGACAGCAGCGTTGGAAAGCTTTTTTTAAAAACACATATAAGTTCATTCATTCCTGTATGACTCCGTCAAACAAGCACGTGTTCAAACATTGGATTTATATCTTTATGGCTTCGATATGGAAGACAAAATGTCAGGATTTCTGGAAATACGACCCAAATAAGCTGACCAAAAGCATCAAGTGTTTAAAATATGTAATATGACTTTACATCGAGAACAAGACTCAGTCTCATACCGTTTCACATTTCTGCCCTTTCTTTTATTAAAACCATAGACATTCAACTATACCCTGAATCTTTCATCTTAAATCAACAATTTACTGCCCAGATGTTTACCTCAAAGGAAAGACAGGTGAATAAAATCTGCATTCAAAGAACTCATGTGGCGAATGTGTTTTCAGTCAGAATTTGTGTTGTTCTTCAATGAATTGTATAAAAAAAATATATATTGAACCACAATATATATATAAAATTACAGTATTTTATACTTACAATAACTACTTAAGAAAATAGTTATGTTGAGTTTTTAGGTCCTACATCAGTACTTACAAATGTCCAGCAGGTAGCAGCATGGAACTGTTTAAATTTCCTATTTTTATTTACCAGAGAATTGTTTTATTTTTGTTTTTTTACACTCAATCAGGATTTTAATTCCATTTCATTTATTTTGTTTTATTTTCTTTGAATTTAATCAGATAGATTTAATTTATTTTGCCATTAAAAAAAATGGAGGAACATCTTTCTGACCTGAATAGAAGAAAGATCCACTGATTGTCACACACCTGACTGTGTGAAATTTGTTCTCTGCATTTGACCCATCCCTTGAGTGAGCGGTGAGCAGCAGCAGTGACGCATTCAGGAATCATTTGGTGATCTAATCCCCCAATTCCAACCCTCAATGCTGAGTGTCAAGCAGGGTGGTAATGGGTCCCATTTTTACAGTCTTTGGTATGACCCGGTCGAGGATTGAACCCACAACCTCCCAGTTTCAGGGCAGACACACTACCACTAGGCCACTGAGCTGGAACAGCAATATCTTCTTTATTAAAGTTAACTTTTAAAAACTGTGCCTTTAATATTGTTCGGTTTTAGCTTTTAGCAACAGTACACATGTCTGCTTTTAATCTGACTTGACATTTTGAAAGCATTCCCTAGTTAAAATACTTGTTTATGTTGTCCCCATCGACATGACATGTTTTATGAAGCTCAACATGCTTCTGTTTCTTCTTAAACAAACACCAAAGTTTACTATTCTCATGCTTTTTTCTCCTTCCATAAAATGTAAAGTATTTATGGTTCCCTTTAGGATTGATTTACACATTATTTAAGTGCGCACATTTACGCATGTGTGACTGCAGCTCCAAATACAGGTGCTGGTCATAAAATTAGAATATCATGAAAAAGTAGATTGATTTCAGTAATTCCATTTAAAAAGTGAAACTTGTATATTATATTCATACATTACATACAAACTCATATATTTCAAATGTTTATTTCGTTTAATTTTGATGA
>NC_051442.1:17870146-18017205 GCF_001649575.2 Kryptolebias marmoratus
CGAAATAAACATTTGAAATATATGAGTTTGTATGTAATGTATGAATATAATATACAAGTTTCACTTTTTAAATGGAATTACTGAAATCAATCTACTTTTTCATGATATTCTAATTTTATGACCAGCACCTGTATTCTGGGAATTTCTGAAAGAGAGTTTTTGAGGAATTAGGACTTTTTGCAGCAGCAGCAGTAACTCGCGTTATTGTTTAATCTGTACTGTTGTCAAGGTTCTGCAAGCTTCATTTAATCTTTAACGTGTTATGTTTAGGAGCAAAAATGGGGATATGGGTGAGAGGAGCTTGGATCAGGCTCAGAATGTTACAGGTAAAATGTGGCTTTATGTGATGACATCTTACCAAAACATTAAAGAAAAGAATTATACCCCACTGAGGTAGCAGTCAACTGCAAAGGAAACACAAAACCAAGTCAAGCCACTCATTGTTGTACTTGCGTATCTTTGCACCAATTCATGGAATCATTTCTGTCTCGGTTGCGTAGTTTGTTTGTCTTTTCATAAAACTTCTTGTGTTATTTTTATGTCTCTTCTACATTTTTGTGTTTACAGATTAGAATTTTGTGTCACATCACTTAACTGCGAAAATGTTTCTTTGTCTTTCTGCTACCAAAATATGTCCTGAACCCCTGGACAGATTGTAATGAAACTCCCAGGAAGTAATCATTAGACGCACATTTACAACTGATTACATTTTGAAGACAATCCAATTCAAGACGGCCGCAGCAGCTAATTAGTCTTAGCAAACTTAAAAATGCCTGTATCTCAGTCAGTTTTACAGGTATCAAGCTAAAATTTGGTGTGGTAGTAGCTGAGAGTCATTCACATGACATACTTTGAGCGTGACTCCCTGTGATGATGAATGCACATAACGCTATTGTCAAAGTTTGAACAAAACTATGTTTTTTCTCAACATAAGATGATATTAATCTAAAGGTAACATGCATTGTTTACATTCCTAAGAAATGATAGGGTTTTAAGTTTGAAGTTGTTTATCCAGTTTAAATCATTTTGTTTGTCTCATTTATTTATGGTTATTTTGCATCTTTTAAATTGGACATTTTTGCATCTTTTTGCTGTTATTTGCATTTAATGTTTTTTTCAATTATTTTGTTTTTTTCTTCTTTTTGACATTCTCGAACATTTATTTTTCCACTTAGTCTTGTTTTGGTTTGACTTTTTGCTATATTCACCACATTACATTGCATACTTTATGGTCCACCTGCTCCTGAATATAGTAATATAAACTAAATATGATGTGATATAAAGAATCATCATCCTTACAAAGAAAAACGCAAAAGCCAAATAGAAGCAGTTTGAGGTAAATCTTCTTGTATGTCTGTTATGTTTATGAGAGCAAAAGCAGGAGGAGATAGGGGGTGGAGACAAGAAGGAGAGGGAGTGAGAAATAAATTTACACTTCGGGAGGATCGAGGAACCAGAGAGCGTTCATGGTTTGGGAAGGAGGACATAAAACTGACAGATTCTAGACAAACTGCCTGAGGTGAGATAATAAACTTTTATAGAACTTTAACTTTTTGGATGATCTGTTTTAAACGAGATTTATAAACAATAGGACTGAGCTGAATAAATGCATTTAAATGCAATGCATAAAGTAAATTTAAAAATGTCTAAATTCAAAGTTGAAGTTTCTTGCTGCAAATTAAAATAAGGAACAGAATTTGTTGGTTTTAAGAGATGCCTGTTGTTTAAGTAGATGGATATGTTGCATGGTGATTCATTCATGTCCCATTTTCTTTCATTAAACATTAACAGTGTGTACATAGATGACTGGTTTAGTCTTGCCTTTCATGCCATAGTTTTAGAATGGGAACATCTTGTGCTGAGAAATCACAGGATTACAGTCATTTTGTTCAATTGCTGCAAATAACATTATACATGATCTTAAATGATACTGGGAGATCTTAGGTCTCAGAGTAAGTATTGGGTATGACTCTCCCCTACTACCAAACAAACTTGTTGCACAGGATCTGTAAATATGACTGATTTATAGACATTTTTGCATTGCCTAAGTTAATCAATTGTAGATGTGCATCCAAAGATTACTTGAAAGTTTCATTAAAATCTGTTCAGTGGTTCATAAGATATTTTGCTGACAGTCAAACAGGGTTAACTCCAACATAATGCCAAAATTTTTAACAAAGATCTTAATCTGTAGTCTGCCATTTGATTTTCTGTCATGAGCAATATAAAAAAATAACTAAGTAGGGGCAGTTTAACTCATCTAAAACATTTAAGTTTACATACATAAAAAGTGTCAGCAGTTGTTATATTTTATTTAAATTTAGAGGATCAATTGAACAATTACAGGCAAGAATAATAATGATGTTGTTCATGTCCTAAGCTGCTCCTGTCATTTATGGCCCAAATATGGCTCACATTATTGGTTCCTAAACCCACAAAGGATTCTTCGAACATAGGTTGCTTTGTGCAAATGTGTTGAAATCATACATATTAACATTTCATTACAGTAGATTAGAGTCTTTTGCGTGTATTACAGAGATCAGTTTGCAACTGTGCTACACCTTAATTTTAATGGTTTTCATTGCTGTTTATGGCTTACAGTGACAGTATTACTTGTTAGAGGTCATATATTTAACGTCAGTGCAGCATATGGCCTCAGTTTGTATGTGCATGCAACAGGTACCAGCAGAATACACAATACATATCGCACGGCTATTCACATTATACAATAGATGGTATATTTAATACTTTTAAGCTTTTTACCTGTTCCATCACCTACTCAACTTTAAGTTGTCTTATAAATACGATTTTTTTTTACAAACGAATAAAACAAGAAAATAAATTATACATAAATAATACAATGAGCTGTAAAAAGGTCCGAGGCCATTTGTGGTACTAGTGTTATGTTTCACCTCTTCCTAATCTGTTGTGGCGAGTCAGCAGTTGGTGGCAAATATAATTTCCTTAATTCTTAGTCTTGTATTAATCCTCTTTTACCATTTATGCCTGTAAATCCTGGTTCTTATGACACTGAAAAAGGCCAACTACTCAAACCTTCAGTTCAAAACAAACAGCATCTATTGCTGAAGGAAATCTACTTATTTGTCCTATAGGTGGGAAAAAAAGCAAAGACTTGTTACATAACAAAAGAGTAAAATATTTTCCTAACTAACTGCTTAGAATGACCTCAGTTTTGAAAAATAGAGCTTATTTCTCACCTTACTGACGAGCTAAAGGCGAGTCAAAGGAGGCCAACTGGTGTAGCCTAGGTATCTAATAGTCATGTAATGCAAAACTGACAGTCGTGTAAAAGTTTTTAAAATAGAGTTCACATGGACAGCAACATTATTTTTTAAATGGCAGCAATCCACTTTTCTCTTGACCTTACTTTAACATGTTGTTAGCTTGTTAGTCTGTTTAGAAATAAACTCTAATTCTCCAAACTGAGAATGTTCAAAGAGCTGTCCACAGCAGGTAAGATAATAATTGTTTGTAACCTGTTCACAGAACTCCGCTTCAAAAGATCTGAACTTAAACTAATCTGGTTTATTTTCTGTGTAAAAGGACTTTATGTCTTTTATTGTTAATACTGCAGGTGTTATTGACAATAATTTCCTCTGTTATTATGTAAACATCATAACTCCTTATCACCTGTTCTTATCACTCTCACTGCTACTACTTAATATAATGATCAAATTTGTTAAGACTTGAATTAGGTTCTTCTTGGAAAAAAGTCTAACCAGAACAGGAACCAGAGCCACCAGATAGAAGATTTATTCTGCTTAAACCCGTCACTTTTTTTTTTGATTTCTCCTGTTTTTCTGGCAACTGAAAATTTGATATGCAGTATAAATAAAGCATGACAGAGTTTGTTGTTAAGCATGCGTCATCAAGCTTGTGGTCCTATTGAATATTGCTTTAGCTGTCGTCTTTTCAGTTTTGCAGGAACATAATAGTAAAGATCCAGGTTATGTTTTGTCTGACCTTTGACACAACAGAAGCAGATCAGAGCTTCTTGTTTTTGACATCTAGGCTTTTAGGCTCTGTGCTTCTTTCCAAAACATAATTTACCTATGAAGACATTAAAATTTGTTGTATTCAATGGTATTGTTTGGTATTGTATTGTACTGCATTTCATAGAATAGCATCACATTGCATCACACTGCAGCATATTGTACCGCATCATATTGCATTGCACTGTCTTGCAATGTATCATATTGTATTACACTGTATTGCATTATAGTGCATCATATCATAACATAAATTGTATCATAATGTGTTGTATAATTTTGCATTGCATCATTTTTAAAGTGCTGTGATTTTGCAATTTAATTGAAATCAGCTATGCAGGCCTGATCATATCTTTGCCTATTTCAACATCATAAATTTATATTGAAAGTACTCTAACAACTACATAGAAACTCAATAAATGAATGAAATTACTGCTTGCGTTTGTATAGAGCTGGAGCAGCGGTGTCATCAACAATATTTATTCTGCCACACTGGATACCAAGAGATCACAGCCACGTACGCATTATGGAGCGTAAGAATGCAGTTTGTTGTGTCAGTGTAATTGTAGGACAAAATAATCATGAAGCTAGCAGGTGCTTTAGGACAGGTTTATAAAGACACATGTACAAGACCTGATGAAAGACATTAGTGTGAATTATACGGAGTCCACATGTAAACATTAAATATTTGTCAGACCTCACAATTAATTCTACAATTAATGCTATTATCACTTTGATATCTTTCTGATATCAGTCATTACAGCCTAAGAATCATCAAGTCTTACTGACAACTATAGTGTGAGTTTTACTAGTTTCTGAATGCTAAAACCACATTTGCTGAAGTGTCTATTTTCTTCTCTATTCAAAGAGGTAAGACTCCTCCCGTGAGTGATGCTCTGATAACACGGTTTGACATCATCAAATTGAATTAGCTGCTACTGTAAAATCGGTTTAGCTTTGTTTATTAAATAAGCCATAAACGGCAGCAGTTTCATTCATCAGTGTTATTTCAGCATCACGGCATCATCAGTGAGGGCAGATGGTACTGTGAGAAAGCACTCAAAAGAAAATGAGTCGTTATCAGTTTTTTCTGTTTTGTTTTCAGTTTCTCAAACGCATCAATTTTCTCTCAAAATCCACTTGTGGATAAGCAACACCCACTAGTAAAGTAGAAAAAGGAATTGAAAACTCACCGGTAACGAGAAAAAAGAGTGTCTTTAGCGTGCAAACAATATAAAATAAAATAAAAGAGCGAACAAAATAAATTAAGCAGTCTACAGAACTATATTTGAATTTGGGTGGTGGAATATTTGAGGATGCTTCTCTTTTGCCAAACTTTTATAATAAACAGTTTGAATTTATGTGACCCCTTGGACTGAATGTTTTATGATCGTTTATAAGATCTCATGTTATGAACCTGCTACTGGTGAGCAAATACAGAGCACCCCACACTTTTCTCTAGTAAATAGCCTCTATCAGTCAGCTCTAGGCCATGAGCAGACAATAAATAATGCACTGTATATATTTTATGGTCTCTTTAAGTTCGTAATAAACATTAAAAAAACTATACGGCAAAAGTTAGGTACAATAAAGTGACAGTGCGTCAGGAAAAAGTAAACAAAGCTTGTTGGCCTGAAAGAGGAAATGCGGGATGTGTTGATGATCACGGATGGTCATGATTGGAATTGCAAAATGAGGCAGTAATCATTTGACTTTTTAGGAATTCTGTTTTACACTGTGTGAGAAAGATAAACAGCCGGTGGGGTAAACACACCATAGGAGAAGCTGTACGGCACTGAGGAAGTTGTTTAACTTTATGGGGACTAAATCACCCAAGTGATGTATTGAGTAATACAGCAGCTGAAAGAATGTGATGTAAACATGAACAAAGATGTTAGTGTTCTGCCCTGAAGTCCATTTTCTTGTAGATTCTGCATTCTCGGATTTTGTTGATGCTTTTAAAGGTTATTATTCTGCTTAATCTTTGATATTCTCTATCAGATTCAAGGGCTACGAAGATATTTAAAGTCAAAATGATTTATTCAAAGGGCATTAAGCTCTTTTCTTTCATAGAAATCTGCCTTGTCGCTGTTAGAAAGAATAAGTTGTTCTAATTGGTCCTGCAGATTAAATGAGGATTGAAGGCTACTTTGCGCAGAGAAGTGGAGAGAAGCATTATGCAAAAGCAAAAACAATATGTTGGACCTTTACTAAGCAGCATATATACTGTGAACGTTGATTTCCTAATCCAGAAAGATGGATTTATTCTGATAGACTTATTGCTTTTAGCCTCTTGTCTGACTTGAGGTTAACTGTACTGATCCATGTGGCTACTAATTATGTAAACATTGTCATTTTACATAAAATACAGAAAGACTAGATGTCTCACTTGACCACAAAAAGGAGATTTCTATGGTAGAAATCTGGTAGAAAACGGTCTGTAGGTGTAATGGTTATTGTGACTCAGTTCCATTTTTACAACAAGCAGCAATATTTTGTTTAATGAACAGCATGAGCAGGTTTTCTTTTTATAGAAATTGAACAATTAACCAATATTTTGCATTTATGAATAATAATAATAATAATAATGTTGTTTGTTTTGCTCCAGGGAGGAGTTTCCTTCAGGGAATGTGGCACTCTTAAAAAAAGAGAGATGGCTAAGAAGAGTATCCCGATCAGTGTGAAAGCTGTGAAACTTTTCCACACAGATGCCATGAGAAGGATCATCTGATGGACACGTGAAGGAGCTGAGACTGTTTCGACAAGTGCATGAGTCGTTTGAAACATTTTCTACTGTGGTTAAAAACAAGAGCACTGACCCAAAGGTGGAGGCAGCCATGATCGTCACGGTTCTCCGTTGCCTGTTCCTTGTGTTCGTGATCATCCTGACCATCGGCGGTAACGTCTTGGTCTGCTTGGCTGTGGGCCTCAGCCGGAGACTGAGGCGGCTTGCTAACTCCTTCGTGGTGTCGCTGGCCGTGGCAGATCTCCTGCTTGGCCTGCTGGTGCTGCCCTTGTCTGCCACGGTGGAGCTGCGCAGCAGGAAATGGCCTTTCGGAGGAACCTTGTGTAACATTTATATCTCACTGGACGTCATGCTGTGTTCGTGCTCCATTCTGACCCTCCTCGCTATCAGCGTGAACCGATATTTGGCCATTTCATCCCCCCTCAGCCACTCTCGAATAGTTACCCCTCAAAGGGTGACACTGGCCATCATCTCCATCTGGCTCTTGTCTCTGGCTGCAGCCTTTTTGCCCATCCATCTGGGCTGGAACACAGCGGACTACAGGGTGCAGAACTTGGACTGGGGTATCGGGGATGAGGACAAGGAGGAACACTACTGCCAGTATGAATGGAATAACAACTATGTTCTTATCTACGTCTTTGGCACTTTTTACTTACCTCTGCTGCTTATGTGTGGGATGTATCTTTGCATTTTCAGAGTGGCACGAGAACAGGTCAGTGTTTTGGATTATGTACTAACTGCAGCCCCCTTATAAAAAAGAATAATATGCCTTAAAGACATAATCATCAGCTGTGAAGTCAGTCATAGAGAACTGAATAATAAAGGGAAAAGTCCACCTGAGAGTCAGGCTATAGGCTAGTGAGTCTGGTCCACGTTTTATAGCAAAAACTGTTTGGCATATAAAATAACTTAAAGAAATAGCTCAAAAATTTCAAACAGGTATGACAGAATGCCATATTAGCTAATATTAAACACTTTTGTATGACATTGTTTAGTTTGTTGCTGTTTTCCCAACCAAACAACATCTGTCCATGTCACTACAAGAATGCGTCCTGAGGGAGCTGAGTATATCAGGCTACCAGAATTAGCCCAGATCTATCAGAAATTGGGTAAACAATTGGCCTGATGAGAGGTGATGATCAGGCGGTGCAAATACATTCAGCAGCCTCAGGACTTTTACATTTGCAAGGTAACATAGATGTTGTTTGGCAGTGTAAAGGTTTAGGTTTAGATATTACACACAGTTTTCTTTGCTGACTGAAGCTGTTGTGCTTGGGATTAAGAAAACGTGATTTCATATTAGTGAGCTGCATTTTATGGAAAATAAGTGTTTCTAATGAACCTTCAAATGTGGTCCATGCAAGCTAATATTTGCTTTGTTTCAAATGTGGTTTCAAATCAGTGATTACAGTACTAAAGGTGGATTTTCTGTGTCCACTTGTTTCCAGGTGCGTCGTATCCGTGCTACCACCCCATCATTTGCACGCTCAGCATCCTTGACCATAGTCCAGGAGCACAAAGCTACGGTGACCCTGGCAGCTGTACTTGGTGCATTTATCATCTGTTGGTTCCCCTACTTCACCTTCTTCACGTGCATGGGCATAAGGGAAAAGACAATACCCGCTAACACTCTTCATTCGGTAGTCCTGTGGCTCGGCTACTTCAACTCAACCCTTAATCCCATCCTGTATCCGGCATTCAACAGGGATTTCCGTCGGGCCTACAGGGAGCTGCTTCGCTGCAGAGGGCCGCCACGCAGAAAACTGCAGCTCGCTCACATGTCCGTGCAGAAACCACTGGCCTTTATCAATGGAATCAAGGTCTCAGCGCAGTCGAAGAAAAATATAGACACAGTTAAGACTGAAAGTGAGAAGAGCCCGACCCTTTATGAGGAGAACAGCCCTGATGAGTCACGATGAAAACCTGCGGATTCTGTTTCACTGATGGACTTTGGTTACAAAAGTTATAATTTCAAACTTGTTCAGCTGCTCACACCGGATTGGCTAAATATTTACAGTATTGGTTTTATTATTAGTATTGGGTTTTTTTAGTTTTGTATCAAAAATTATACATTTCAAGCCACAACATGCAGTTGCACAACTGCCTTGGTGTTTTGGATGAAACAAGAAGCCAGTTTCAAAGCCTAACGCTTGGGTAGGTTTGTAGAACTAAAATTGTTTGTAAGTGTAACTTTAGATAAAGTGAAAGATAGCTGTGTCAGACTGACAACTCTGTAAATATTTCAGCTTGTTGCACTGAAACAGTTGTGGTTAAAAGTTTGCAAACTGTTTGTTTTCGCTCCCTTCTGCTCGGTTAGGGATGGTAAATATGTGACCAACAAGTTGATCTGATATGCAGAACGTGTGTATGTTTGACTCAAGATGAATGACCGGAGGACTTCCAGGATGTTTCAGCAGACTGACAGCAACTGAACAAGTTGCACTTTAAAAAAAAAACACATTTTGAGGTAATGATTGCAGCTAATGTAGAAATAAGACCAGCTGGACTGATTATCCTCTGGTTTTATAGTGAAAACAAGTTATAACACTTACATTAAAAGGATAATGAGAAGACAAATGATTGCTGTAATTGTATTACTTTTAATCATCCTGTTGTTCTTTTTTTTGTGTTGCTGGTCAAAAATGGCTGCCCTAATATATCTGATTATAAATCCTTCATAATACTGTATATAGATTAATGCCTAATAATATATGAGACATTTTCTTACATTTTTATCAATCAATGTTTTTTAGAAATAGTACTAATTTTGATATTTGGTTTGGTTTTTATGGCCTGTAGGCCTCAGTGACCACAACTCAATTTGTTTTGAGAAAAAAAAAAACATGTATGGATTATTTTGACACATTGTGCTACTTATCACAGATTACTTGATTACTGGTCTGGGTTATATTCAGTGTTGTCTTCAACTTCTGACTCTCTCTCCTCTATAGCCTCTTTCATGCCAGGTTCCTGTCTCTCTCTCCTCATCACCAGTGTCATGATCACAGATATGGTCGAAGGCCTCAGTAGCATCATTTGGTGGTTGTGCTGCTGCACAATGAACTGTGACAAAAACCTCAAAAAAAAAACTTTTATTGTACCAGAGCTGCAAAAAACAATCTACATATGATTGAAACAATATTGTGATAGCTTGTGAGAACACTAACATATGTGATTCTCACAGAAAAAAAGATTCTTTCAGGGAAAGATTCCTGTGGAGGTTGTCATGGTTGCTAAAGAGAGGTGTGTATGTGTGTTCATGTACACACAAAAACAAATGCATCCGAGGGTATGGGAATAGATCTTTGCCTGTCTGCTAAAGTCAGTTTTTGTGCACTTAATGTCTCCCATTCATAATGATTTGTTACTTTTGACCAGGGACACCACAGGTGTTACACATGTTGAATAAAACACCCACGATTTATGAAAACTTGCCAAATGTATTTTGTCTGTTCAGATGACATCTGTGTACAAACTCATGGAGTGTCGGTCGGATAAAATGAAATACTTATTTTCAATGAGAAACTCACCAAAACAGTCAGATTTCATCAGTACACAATATAATGATGTGTTCTATGTTACTGAGACTTTTCTCATTTCTGGGCTTCTTATCAAAGATGGATTATTTTTGATTTAATTTTCCTTTTTAAGTTGATTAGTTTAAATTATATATGCTTATCTTTTTAAGAACTACCTTGATTCCTTGAATATTTCTTTTTACTTTTACTTGTATAACATTAGCCAAATCATATATGACTCATTCCAATCAAACAACTATTCACCATTTGAAAGTGCAGCATGAAAAACTACATGGCGTTACACTGCGACAATGGAGTCTAAATCTAAACACACACAACCAAAACGTGAAGCAAAATTTAACCTCACGCCCCTCAGGCAACTTAAGGATCTCTCTGTTCTCATTAAAACAAGAACAAAATGTTTCTGGTATTATATATTATTAGCATTATATATATAAACAGTGTGCAAATCAAATATTACACCGGTTTCACTGTTTATACAAGACCTGATGGAAAAATATTCTCATGTGTTGAGCCTCGTTGTGATTATCACTGTTCACTGTTTACTTGAAGATCATTGTCTCCTGTGTTACGTTTCAGCAGCACAAAGACAAATAAAATTACACCTGCTGCGCAATGAGCAGCCTTTTTATTACAGCGTTAATAATTGCATTAGCGTTGTTTGTTCTTTTGCTTTCATGCAACAAAGACAATTCACCCAAGCTGAAGGGTCAAGGGTGTTTGAGAGCCCAAGCCAGTCTTTGACTAGGACCTGAACCAAAGATGATTTTCAAGTAATTTTCCAGATGGTCCAAGCAATCAAAAGAAGAGTACACCAGAGGAAATAAAAACAAAAACTTTGCGCCAGATTTCTACTGTCCAGTCCCTGTACTGAAGATTTTTTGGACAGAAGTTAAATCAGCAACAGGTAGGATGGAGGTATCAGAACACAGAGGAGATACTAAATGAAGCCATAGTGGGTTGATCTGGGAATGATGAAATTGCTGTCATTTCATAGGAAAAATGGCTTTTAAACAGCAGACAGTGTAAGTGTTTATATTCTCAGAAAGAGTGTTCACACAGATATATGACTGAGCTGTGTTGTTATACATCCAGCAAACTGAGACTTTTAAAAATGAGAACAATAAAGTAGACACATGGACATGGCTGCTCTGACCAGAATATGACCACCAGAGAGCAGTGTGGACCAACTTTCCCTCTTCAGGAATTTCACAGACATTATGAGCATCATTCGGTATTTTCCCCTCTTTAAAATTGTTTCAAATTTCCATCAGAAAAAAGCTTGACTTTTCAGATGAGAAGCGCAGTATTTCACAGTGACAACGTAATATTTTGAAGTATGTGGAAAATGACAGGTAGGTAGGTAGGTACATTTATTTATATAGCACTTTTCAGCACAAGGCGACTCAAAGTGCTTTGAGCAGACAAAGGCAAATGAGTCTTCAGTGAACACTCAAATATTTATATTCATAACTCTCAGAATTGCATATGTCATAGACAAAAATCTGATTTAAAAATGGCATTGAAAAAAATGGAGTATAACTTTAATTTTAAAGAGTATTGCCCTAATTAGATTAAATAACGGTGATGTGTGAAACAGTTGTTTTCATCCACATGGACTCTCCATTGTTCAAAGATCAAGTCAAGCAGGAACAATGAAATTTACTCTTTATGCTGGGTTTTTGTTCATGTTCCAAAGTAGAAAAGTTACATTTTGTTCAACTGTCTCCGCCAGTAGTAATCTGCCATCTATTTATTGTCCAGGGAAATGAGAGCGTTTAATAACTGGTACTCTATGTGAGTGAGTAGGATGTAAGGTGGGAGGTGCGGAGCAAATTAAAAATAAGAATCTTTTTCTGTTTTTTCCACAACCATGAAAGACATCATTTTACAGACACCCTGGTGAGTGTATAGTGCAGGCTGGTGTTAAGCCACTCCAGCAGACCTGAACAAAACAGCAGTTGTAATATAATCATGGTCCAATATGATACGGCTAATCATTTTTGATTGGGAACACAAAACTAGTTAACAAGGAATGAGAACAACAAGAGGGTTCATTTTATTCAGGGTTAGAGGACCCTTGAAGAGCAATTTAGAATCTCTAACATGCATTTTTTTGAACTGTAGGAGTAAAATAGCCGAAGTCTGCAAACTCCCCAGAATCTTCATGCTGTGAGACAACAGCACTAACCAACTGCTCCAGCCTTTGTGATTGATAGTTCAACAAAATATTTTTGCAGGTTTTTCACATCTGTTCAGAATGAAACATGTAAATGTGATAAAATTGCAGTGACAATATCAGCTGTAAAACCCTCACTCTTCTCTTTTTTTATTTTTTTATTTTCCATCATCATGACATCCACAACACTCTCTGTGGGCTCTAGCATCTTGGCCAATATCATCTAAATTAAGTATGGTCATCTAACACAGTAACAGTCCATCGGATTGGACATTTGTATCAAATATATCACTGCAGACTGTGAATGCATGCAATAAAATAATATATTATTTACTGAGGTTCGTTGAAATATTGAAACTATACATTGATATAGTGATGATGATGAATTTTTAAGACACTGTGAAGCTCTAGAATAAATTCATAAAAAGAAAGCAGCATTTTTTATTTCACCTAAACTTTCTGAAAGGTTTCACATAAAACTTATCTGAAATGGAAGAAAACTAAACATGTTTCTGCGCATGTGAATTATTTGGCTTTGTGCATATATTTGTGCGTGGGTGGAGCTGTTGGTTCTCCTTCATCCTGTTATATTTTAGCTGTGGCTTCCCACTGATCTTGCCACTTCTCATCTTTTTATGTACAGATAACTGCTGAACTCCTGTCTACAGATCCAGGAGCAGCTTTGTCTGAGCATGCTCAGTGTAGGGGCTCGTAGGCAGAACATCTGAGTGTGGGAGGCAATGCAGCGCTGCTGCAGCGCTCAGTGAAGCTGCTGTCCGCCACCAACACCAGTTGTTTTCATATCAACACTGAAGGTAATCATCATAAGGAAACAAAGTCTGGGGCTTCTCACTACCGTAATGCAAACAAATACATTAAGGAAATATAATTATCATTCGATTAGATTCTTGTTGTCACTGTATAGTATCGTTCAACAAAATTCAGTTAAGCATGGTTAGCTACTTTTTTTATTTTATAAATTCCTAAACATCAACCATCTCTTATTTTTCTCTTTCTTGAAAAATGTGCTTCACTATGGCAACAATATTTTCCTCAAGTAAGTGTGAACTTTTTTTTCTCAGTTTATTTTTTAAATTAAACTGTAGAGATGCTTCCAAATCACCATGGAGACTATGAAAGGTTTGTTTTTTTTCTGATTCTTTTCACACTTTTTTTTTTAATCCCTGGCATGTTGTGTTGTTCCAAATTTGAAAATGGAAATACTGTAATCCATGTGCTTTTGGTTTTTACTTGAATGCTTTTGAAATTTACTTGATTAGTTGTAATGACTTAATATGGTATGTAAAGGTTTTGGTTCATTCATTTGATGGGAGGCAACACAAACAGCCTGACAGCAACAAAGAACATTGCATGAGTGTCATATTAGATTTGATGTTGACCATGTCATAATAATTATTGAAATTAATATTAAATCTTACTTCTAACATACAAAGCTCTCAAAAATCTAGTTACATCTTATATTAAATATCTTATTGTTCCATGTTTTCTTAACAGAGCACTCCATACAAACATGTCATTCTGTGTTTGTCTGCGTCTCTTTCCTGTCCTCTCAAACCCCAGCTGGTCAAGTCAGATGGCTGCCCATCCTGGTTCTGGTTCTGCTGGAAGTTTGTTCATGTTAAAAGGGAGATTTTCCATTCCACTGTCACCAATGTGCTGCTCAGGATGCGAGGTTGCAAGGAAGTGAGGATTCAGTGCAATCTGCTGGAATCCTTAGATAGATCATTTTTCAAGATAGATCAACTGGCATTGTATAATGTATGTGAATGATTTTGTACAGCCCTGAGATGACAATTTTTGTGAACAGGGGTTATATAAATAAACTGAACTGAATTGACTTGGTCTCCTTGGAGAAGGAATAATTACGAGTTGTTATAAGAGGGATTGATTTTGGAAGGTCAAGGTTTTTGTTTCTTTGTTTCATTTTCTTTTAAGATGAAAGTCTGTATCAGTCGCTTTACCTCTACTCCTCATCAGCAACTGCTTTAGAAGATCAGCTGTAACCATCATCTGGTGCCCAACCATACCATTACCCTGGTCAACTTAGTGGTATTATTATTATTATTATTATTATTATTATTATTATTATTATTATTATTATTATTATTATTATTATTATTATTATTATTATTATTATTATTATTTTTATTATTATTATTATTATTATTATTATTATTATTATTATTATTATTATTATTATTATTATTATTATTTTGGTGTTTGTTTCTAAGATTTGTAGTACCCTCATACTTACCTGTCCTGTTTTCTTACTTGTACAGTTACTTCTATTGTGGGAACAAACAATCTGCTCACTGTGACTCTCATTACCCACAGTTTTGTATTTCCTCTTCAAATTTGGTCTCTTCACTGCTGATCCTTTTGTGAAAGAAAGGTACTCGCCTGTGACTCACTTGCCTGCCCACTCTCCACAGCTACTTTAACTTCCTCTCCCTGACTGCTGGATACCTTCGCTCTCCTCCTCAAATATGGAAAACACAAAGAAGACAAGCAGGCTTAATTACTGTACAATTGCTTGGAAATAACACTTAAAATCAAGAGAATAATTCGCCTTTTCTCTTCAGAGATGACATCCCTGGACCTCCATCATCCTTAACTAAGTTTTTAGTATACATACATATACGTATTGTAAATAAAACTTGTATGTCTTGTGTCAGATATCAGCAGCAGCACTGAGTCTATTGTTACCCTTGATATGACATTTTCACTCTGTGTTTGCTTTTGTCCTCATTTTTTACCATATATAGTGCATAATATTGTCAAAAATCATTTTGGAGTCTGTTGAAGCCTTTATAAAAATCAAGACTGCAAACCCTTGTAAATAGTGTCTCCATTGAGTTCTTAACCAGAAATACTTGAAAAATGTGCCTCACCTGGCTGTATTGATCATCATGATCAGTGAAGCCAAATCAGCTCAGGAGTACCTTAATGTGTATTAAACAAGAACTGATCTCTGTCCAGAGATGCTAGCTAGAGCTATGGGCTTTATCTTATCTTAGATAGACAGAAAGACAGAGGGCACGTGTCCCATACTCAGCTGAGTCCAAGTTTCAGCTCACTTTTTTATTTTTGTGCCACTGATGAGAAAGACAATACAAGCTGATATCAGCAAACAATACAGCTGGTATTATCTGATATGAGCATGCATCAGTTTCAGTGTCATGGATGATTTTCATTTATGTTGCAGTTGATGAAAAGGCACATATTGGACATTGTGAAGAGTCACAGATCAGACTTTTCTTGGTACTCCAATATTATTTCACCAGGTCCTATGTAATTTCATTGGGACAAAGCTAGGCGGTGTGTGCAGGGAACGGATTGACTGACAGATATCTTACTCAGAACTGTTTAATGTGTCTTGAAGTTGAGAATTAGATGACATTAACAAAGTGTTAAATGTCTGAAATCTATCCTTTAAGAATGGACATGACTGGATCTCAGTTTCCAAACAGTTAAAAAGAATAATGAAAGTGAAAGACTTCATGAAACATATTGTTAAAGCTGAGTTTCTACCAACATTTGTATGTATTTCTGCAGTAATTTTCTGGGTTGATTCAACATTTTAAAATTACATTCAAGTTAGACATGCAGTCAAAAATTCCTAAAACTTCATAAATTCAAGTTTTCATGGCTAGAAAGCCTCACAACTTTGCTGAAACTGTTGTGTTACTCAGAGTCAAAGAAGGATTGTGTTATATATTTTAATAAATACTACTTCCTGTTAATCTAGCATGTCGGAAAAAAATGCAAAAATCTTGGGTTTCTCAAAGCTGACCCCCTGTGTTCCAAACTAACTTGACAGGTCTTTTTTATCCTCTTGACAAGTTGAATGACTGACAGCAACTTCTCAACAAAGGGCAACATGGCAAGAGGACATGTATCGCTCGTTGTCTTCCAGTTAAGAATTTTTATTTTATTTTATTTTATTTTATTTTTAGACATTTGTTAAATAAATAAATCTACTTTTGAAACCTGCCTTTTAAGGGTGATCAATACCACAATGCCACCAGGTGTGTTCCTATAACAAAAAGAGAACATAATTCCTCTAGAAAGTTGGAAAAGTAGAGTGGTTCTGGTTTTTCTCTTCTAGCAACTGAGACTGAGTCAAAATTGCAAATATAGCTTGTTTAGAATAAGCTGTCTTTTTCTACAGTATACTAATTATTATTAATTAATATTATTTATTTTAATGCTGAAGTTGTAAATGTTGGCCCTGCTTTTTATTTTAATCATTTGTTCTCTCAGAGATGAATCTGACCCCTCAATCCTCCCTTCCTGAGCAGAAACCCTCCCTCACGCAGGTCACCTTTCAGGCAATGCACGCTGCACTCTGCTTGCACTTGCTCTCACAGTAACACAGACTCAGCACCACATGATGAACACTTTATCATTACAATCAGGTTCGTATCTATCTTTAGACTCAGATACATGACCATTACTTGAAAATGGCCACTGAGGGACTTTTTATCGCACCAAATAAAATGAGTCATCATTATAAACTAGTACCCAGATGTTGCTGTAGATCAAGACATTAAAACATTAATTTTGCTATGATCTGTTGACAAATCCTATAACAACAAATCGTCCTGGTTTTGACTATAACTGTTACAAAACAGAAAAACGTGGCTGATCATGCAACGATCAAGAAGGCGAACCCTTTTGGGTCCCTATAATTTCACCTACTGTTGAAGTGCACTGGATAAACAGAGCTCATGGAAAGCAAAGAACAGACAGGTAGAGATTTTTTTTTACAAACTGCCTGTTCTGATTATTGCTTGGCCTCCTGAGTAAATACTCAGAAAATAATTTTAAAAAATAGTCAACTAATCATGTTATGGTGACTGTGGCTCAGTGCTGCAGTCTCTCCTTCCCCTGTGATCTTTTCACTTCTGTGGCTTGCAAGCTTTTCAGCGATATTACGAGTAAGGCTGTTTTCAACTTGCAGAGTTTATGGAGAACCGCATTGTCTGGTTTTAGATTTTTAAATTCTGCCTCAGGAGACAGATTTTTACCTTGTAGCAAGTTGTAGTTGTAGGGAAATATGAAGCCATGTGCACAGATATTTGTGATAGATTTGATGTTTCAGCGCAGTTTTAAGGCAGGCTGTTAAAATATATTTCAAACGTATTTATTTTGTTGACTGAAACTACTTCCTGCTCAGTATTTTCACTTACTGTTATAGTCCAGAAAGTGAATGCATCTTGTTTGTAATAAATGGTCTCATTCTCCTGATAAAATAAAATTAAAAAAAAAACATTTGATTATTTGTATTCTGAAAACATTTTAATAATTGGTTGTTAGTTGCGGCAGGAGATGACTCTGATCTCTGACTCCTCACTTCCTGTGCAGGTCACCTTTTAGCCGATGCATGCTGCAGTTTGTTTGCAGACACAGCCCCACATAATGAGTACAGTTTCATCACATCTTTTCCATCCCTGGGCTTAGATGAACTCTCGAGGACCTCTATTTAGGAAGTGCCACTACAGGACTTTTTTTATTGCATCAAGTAAAATCAATAATCTGTGTAAAAAGCTGGTTCCCAGTTGCTGCTATAGATAGACATGTAGACATCACCAGTTTTAGCCATGAGCTAGCTCCAGGTTCTGAAACTGAAGCAGAATTTCAAGAAAAACACAATGATTGCTCATGCCACTAACTCAACAATCAGCACAGTACTACTTTGTGTCCTAGCAATTCCACCTACTGATTGTGAAGTGCACTGGATTAACTATTGTTATGAAAAGCAAGGGACATACAGGTATTCAAAGTTTTTTTTTGTTTGTTGTTGTTGTTTTCATAACAAGTTCATAGTGTGCTAGTTCAGTTGATTGCTTGGTCTCCTGTACGAGTACCCACAATATCAAAAACTAAGCATCAAATCAAGCAAACCAGTGGAGACAGAGTTATTTATGACAAAGTAAATAGATCCAAGACTCAACCTACACATTTGTCTTTGCTTATCCTGCGAGCCTGGCATATTTGTGTTCCTTTAATTTCGGCGGTCCAATGGATCAGTGAGGAGGAATGGGTCCATATTCTGACGATAAAGGTTTTGATTATCCATGAAACGATTCTGGGATCATCTGAGTGTTTTTGTTTGTGTGTGCAGTTGATGAAAAGTGTGTGTGTGAAATGTGTTGTACTGAAAATACCAAAAAAATGCAACAAATAAAAAAAGTTTGACTATTTTTTGAATTTGTATAGTTTGACAAGTCTGATTTTTCAAAACTCAGTGCCCATCCCTATTTGTAATGACTAATTTGGTGTGTTCTGATGTATTTTGTGTCGTATCACTGTCAATTGTCCTAATCAAGAATGAAGAATGTCACTTTTTGAGACTTTGCATCCTTTTTGTTTGCCATTAGCAAAATTTCCTCCTTGTATTCCTGTCCAAACAGAACCAAAAAGTGTCCCACAATCAAAATGTTGGCCTCTTCCATCAAGGCATAAAGTGAAAATGTAATCCAGAGATCAGCACAAAAAAGGCATGTACCCATATATTTTTACTTTTTATTGTTCTTTTTTATTGTTTGTGCTAAAAGTTTAAGAACTAACCGCGTGCTCATGGTTGTACATTTTGATTGTGTGCCTTGCACAGGGATGCTATTTTTACTGTCACACTCTTTGAGTAAAGTGCTCTTCTCCTGAGATCGAAACAAGATTGAGCAAAGCAACCACCTTGAGTCACGACAACAGTGCTCCTCCTGCTGTTGTTGACTTTTGAAATTTTTGTTGTTTCCTTCTTTCTAATCTGAGATTTAGAACAGAACTACGGTCAGCTTGAGACCTCCTCAAACCTGACTGCAGCTCTGAGAGGACAAATCAAATCTATAAACATTAAATATAGACAAAATGAAAGGGGGGTTGGGTGTGTGTGGAGTGTAGGGGGGTGTTTAAAATGGACAGAGGTAGTACTGTGTCATGCTTTCCCGGAGCATTTCCCCAGTTCACTGGAGTGAGAAATAAAAAGCTCTGTCTCCACAGGCAAGTTGCGGACTTACATAACCTGTTTTAGAGTGACTTCAAGGAGTGCACTGTTGTGTTTATGGTGCAACTGCTTTCCTTTATGTGACTTTGGTGTAGTGAGGTTCTGCTTTACTAACGATAGCCTCACAGGTGTAAGTTTAAAGTGATCAGACTGAAAGAAACTTTGACGTTAATGATATTTTTGATGTTTTACAAAGTCGATAGGAACTTTTGAAAGGTGGTACTTTTGATTATTAAGGGTCCAAATGCATAAGCACTGAAGCCCCTAGTTTCCATCACAGTTTTTGTCAGTTTTCACGTCTCCTGATTTATCCAAACCGTGCACCTCAACAGGAACTGTGTGCTTTGACTTTTGGCATTGTGCAACATAAACGAAATTTGCACAGCTCTGTGTACAGTTTCCCCACAGACAGGTGAGAAAACTCAGCCTTCTTTGTGGCTCTATAACTCGATCATGCTTTACAGTAAAAACATCATTCAATGGATGAACAACTCACAAAAAGTTGGATTTCACATGTCTGAACTGGCATTTTTTATATCTTTTATGGTTTTTAACACAGTCACAGTTTAGGATTTATGAATCTTGTGATTCTTTCTCTACAGAATGTTCGGTTGGCGAGGTTGCACACTTTTTCAAATCCCAAATTTTGTTAATACCACAACTTTTGTAGTACGTATACAAATTTTACGTCACATCACACAGTGTGGGCATTTTTGTTTTCTCTCACTGAGTCTTTTACTGCTGTAGGACTTCTCTTTTGTTTTGTTTTTTTAAGTTCCTCAAGGTGCAGAGATCCAATTTTCATAAGTTTAGCTTTATTTTTGCTTTAATTGTTCTCTTCAAGGCTAAAAGTGAAGGGGGTTTGTAACTTGTCATATCTCCTACTTAGGCATTTTTTGTAGCTCAGATTTTTACAAAGTTGATGTTCAGAAAGTATCAAGTTTGAGTTAAGACCACTATATAAAACCACTGTCTAAAAATAAATAATGTTAAGACGTCAACTTCCTGTGCTCCAAAAGCATCGAGCCTTCTGTCTTACCCCGTAACCTACAAACCTTAACGTGAATCTTTCACCAGGCTGTTTGCTGGATCATGCAACTATGTATGCACATCAAGAAAAAAAAAAAAAAAAAAAAGGTTGAATAAGGAGTTTCAGCCAGACTGAGAGTGAAGAAGCACAAATGCAAGTCAGGAGGAGGGACCACGTAGCAGGGAGGGAGGGAACAGCGTGGTGGCTGCTGGCACTCTATGCAGCTCAGATCTGCTGAGAACACCAGAGCAAAACTCCTCCACAGACCAGAGCCGCAGGACTGCCACTGCAGTTCAGAAGAGAACCTCCCACCCAAATATTTGCTGTGCTGGAGGACTGGCTCGGAACATTTCAAGACAGACAACAAGGAGGAAGTGAAGGTGAGTGAAACCTTGATGAGGTTGATGTCTCCGAGATGAACAAAACTTCCAGGGGGTCATGATAATTTAGCATACATTCAATTATTTACCTGTTTCTCAATTTGTTTTGTGCAATCACACTTTGCACTTTTACAACTTTATTGAAGAATTTCAAAATGTTAAATTTCCTTGCAATTGCCAAGTCTTTTTTTTTCACATTTCTAGCACTGTTTAGTTGTCTGCCTTTAAACTTCACCACAGTTTGATTGTGCAGGAGCGTGTGTGTCTGTGTGTTTCTTAGTAGTTAGTGAGCAAAATGTACCTGATCAAGTTAAAAGGCTGTCAAATACGGTATTCTCTTTTGAGAATTTAAAATAAAATCTTTCTTCTGCAGGAATGAGGATCCCCTGTTCCAGAAACCACCTGATGATTTCACATTCCAGAGGCTTTTGAAGGAGGCTCTTCTTCGCAACAAGGACCACATCCCAGGTTATTAGGCAGAAAAGTCTTGTTGTTTTCATATTGAGACATACTGGAGGAAACCCAGCCCTTCTGCCCCTGCCTTAACCCCAGGATGGATGGCTGTACCAGCCGCTGCAGGCAGGGGGTGCAGAAGTTAATCCAGTCCCTGCAAAGACTGGTCTCAGGAAGCCTCGCTAAAGGTACTGTGGCTCTTCACTGATGCACTCCTTCGTTTCATGACTTTTTCATGCCGATTTGATCTGACACAGAGTGGTTTATTGGGTATGATCTGGTAGGGCCATGTAAATGTAACGTTCACATCTGTAATCATCCTATGTGGTGCTTTCATACAAAAAAAGAAATATTTTCAGCATCAAAACCACTAAAATGATTTAATTCACAACATTTAACAAAATACCTTCATTAGGCTTCTGTTTAATATCAGTTCTGTGTAAATCGCACTCTGTTCTGTGATGGTTTTGCAGCCACGCGGTCAAGGTCAAGATTCACTTCTCTATCCAGCCATTGTGTACTTCAGTGCTCAACAGTGATGTGTTTTATTATCTATGAGTGAAATAGGCTAAGCCTCTGCTTTACAAGTGGAACTCTGTAGGGGTTTCAGCTCAAAAGATTATAAAAACAAAGCTATATTATTACATGTAACAATGTTTGAAGTGGGAATGCACAAAAACTTTTTTGCACTAAAGGCAATAAAAGCTATAAGGAACTGAGGTTGTTTGTGTGTGTAACACTAGACGCCCTGTAAATGGTGGTGTATTTGTGGCTAAGTCTGCATTCAAAACAAGTAATGTTTAATGTTGGAGTTTGATGATCTGTTTCCACATTAGGCAATTCAATCTTCTTACAAAGCAGTCTGAAAAGACTATTTAACAGCTTTATGGGTGAATTATAAATCAATCAGCTCTCCGGGGCACACATAAAAAAATGCTTCTACATCCATCAACATAAAAGTAAAGTAAAGCACCTGAGGCTTATATTACAAAGCCTTAAGTACCTCTCTGTCTTAACTATGTTAGCATGCCAAGCAGTGTCCAGATGTTGATTATGGTCTGTGTAATTCTGCACAGGTTTATCAGTTTGGGTCGTGTATGTGTGTGTTGATACAAAAAGTCTTGTACCAGGCAAGCAATCACAAAAAATTAATCTAGAGTTGTATTTTTTTAGAAAAAGTAAGACACAATCTAAACCAAAAACATGGAGGCTAAAAGCTGTACAGTTTCTACAGCCAAAGATCAGATAGCAAAAAAAAACAAAAAGCAGTCTAGCAATCTCCATTCTGCAGGACTGTGTAAGTTACTGAGAGAAACACCTTAGATCTTTTTTTTTGTGGGGTTTGGTGGAGTTGCTTTTACCAGTCAGAGTCTTACCTGATGTGGTAATCTGAACCTTAGTTGGAGGAGGTTTATATGAGGAGGACTAGTTTGAGTGGCCCCAATTCCAAAGCAGATTTCTGTCATCTAAGAAAACGTCTCTGTTGTTTCATAAACTTTTACCACATGACTTTTACATTAGATGGTTTTTCACACTGAAGACTGCGTAGGTCTGCAGTCTTCTGCAATGAAAAAATGAAACAATGCAAATTAACTTAACTTAACATTTTAGAGCAGTTCAAGCACTTTTTTCTTGTTTTTATGAATGATTATTACACTCACAGTTACTTGACCTGTGTTGCAAGTGGAGGAAGCGTCTTCCCTTTTGTTGACTTGAAGTGTAAATTTGAGGTTTTGCTCATGTTTTCACCTGGCAGGTCTTATCACTCTATAAATTTTGACGAATTTCTGTTCTTCATCAGTTCTGAATTAGCGTTGTGAATAACAAACTATAATTTTAATATTGCAAAAATAATAATTCTACACTAACAAGTTGTGCAAAATCTTTGTTCAAAACTTTGTCACGCATGGCAGCAGCTGTTTCAGAAAATACTGGTTTTAATTCTGAATGCAAAATTTAAGAGGACAAATTTTAATTGAGCTGAGTAGAAACTCTGCTGTTCTCAAGTGGTAAAGTCAACTGTAAAATATGAAAGCAGAGTAGATCTTAATCAAAAGTTGCTGGTTGTCAATTCATAAAATCACATATTTGTGAAGCAAAAGTAAACAATCAGGCTGAGGATGAGACTGTTTTGAACTGGTGGAAAAGCTACTGTGCTATTCTAGAAACAATACAGCCCACTCATATATGCATGGGTGGACAATCTGGGTCATACAATGCAGCTACATGTAAGCTCCACAATCTGTATTATTCCAAAGCCATTAAGAAGCTGATCACAGCTCTAAGTAAGTCATTAAACACAATGTTAGGGGATTCCAAAAGTGCAAAGGTGTTTTCACAATGATCTCTGTTTCCCTGCCTTTTTATCAGTAATCCTTCTCTCTGTGTCCTTTAAAGGATGAGTAGCTGCTGAAATGGAGCGTGAACTCTATTGAACATCGAGTCCCTTGATATTGTCCTTCTGCTTCCGTGTGCTGCCTTTCTCCAACTTCTCTTTAGTGCTTTTTCCGTTTTCAGCGTGCGTCTGACCGCTTCTGACGCTTGAGGTCAAAATGCCTCTGTGCTGAGCAGCACCTCATCTTCACTTTGTTGCATCATTAAATGCCACTGAGTTAATTAGGAACCTTTAGTAAAAAGAAATGAAAGATAAAAACATTTTAAAAATGCCAGAATTAGGGCTAATTGTTCCATAAATGTACCCAGCAGTGGGAGTTTTCAAAGGTTTCATTAGAAAGAATGAGTTTTTAGTGTGTGTTTTGAATTGTTAATTCACTGAAGATTTTGTGTACACATGTTAATGGGACATTTCAGCCATTTTAAAGTAGAATTCTGTGGTTATGAATGATTAATATCTTACCTGACATTCATAGAACTACAACTATAGTAAGTTCTCTTTTTAGCATGACCAAAAAACAGTTTAACTTTATAATGTTTGTAACACCACTAGGCTTTATTTAGTCAGGTGATAAGAGTTTATTCTGATATTTAGTCTTATAAAATGCACGGCGATAGTCTCGAGTTTCTCCTGTGGCTGTCCCTCAGGATGTTGCTTGCACAAATTACTCATAAATATGTCGCACAGCATCAGCTCTGCAGACTGCAGCAGACGAAGAGCACGATTTCATATGCATGAGAGGAAACAAGAAAAAAGGGCACACACACACACACACTTGCACATTTACTCACACACTTCAAACAATTCCACCTTTCTCGTCTCAATGCACTGATCACTTCTCATTTCAAATTGCTATACATGGCAGCTTGCTCCCACTTATATCGCTTTGTGATCCGGTCAACTAATCGTTGCCTGTTCATCTTTAGAAACTAAGCTGCTTCCGAGTTCAGTGGCATAAATATTCATCTGTAGACCTTTGAAGGGTATGAGCTGAGAGTTGGGAACTGAGGGTGATAATATGCCTCAGGCCTGAAGCTGACTTTACACACACTGTTATTCATGTCTCCCAAGTGACAAGCTGTATTTTCTGCTCCCGTTCCAAACTGTTTTACATCGAAACATGGTTTGGTTACAATGCCAAGATAAAAATAAATTTAACCTCTTGCTAAATTTCTTGGTATTACATTGTCTGAGACAGATCAAGGAGAAGCAAGAAAATAATGTGTGTTTTTATTTTCTTTTATTGCTCAAATGTCCTGAATTAGTTTAAAAATGTGCCTGATAAGTTAACTGTGTAATAAAAGTCAAGGTAATTCTAAAGGGATTAGTCAGAATTGCTGAGTTCTGAGTAAAGTGGAATGTCTTCAGTCTTTTTTTTTTCCTCAGTTAATTTTAACCTCTGAATCTGAGCATTTGCGTGATGAAAAGAAAAAATGCAAATACGTTACAAAAAGGCAGGATTTTTAAGCATTTTGAAACAACGCGTGTCTCAGCCAAGACTCCAGCTGCAGGGCTGTTCTTGAGTAGTTCAATTCAGACAAGCTTTAAGCAGCTGAGGAGGAGAAAACGCTCAAGTTCTGGTAAAGTTCCTGGTGTCTCTGTGAGGCATTTTGGCTTGGTGCATTTACATAACACTCACTACGACAGTAAATGCAGCTAATGATGCAAACGTCATTCTCAAGTGTTTACTTATGAAAAGAAGAATCAGTTTAATTTACGTAGCCAGGTGAAAAGAGGAACAAGCATAACACTTAAGTTTAAGACCACATTTGGAGGGCAAATGTTGTTTTTTCCCCTTTATGTTATTTTTTTTTCCTTCACCGTTTAGTTTTTGTCTCTTGCTGTTTCACTTGTGTTTTAGGTTTAGGGCTTACAGTTGGTTAGGGTTTAGGAATACAGGTACTGGGTTTAAAATACATAATGTTGGTTAATCCAATATGTTAGAGTCCATTGTCAAAAAGCACTTGCAGTTATTTTAAATTGCATGTAAAAAGATGTTCCTAACCCTAATTTGTTTATTGATTTATGGCGCCATAGGTCTTATATCCAAGCAAAGACAGCAAACTACTCATTATGTGAGTATGTGCTACATATTATGTTGCACAGAGCCACAGGCTTTGGTGCATGTCTTTATTCTTACCAACAGGTTTGATGGTGGATTTAAATCTTCTTTAATGAGATAATCTGGTTGTTTTTGAAGTGATATTCTGTCATCTGTTGTCCAGGACTCCCTTGAAAAAAAGATCTTGTAATCTCAACAGGATTCACCTGGTTAAGTAAAGGTTAAAAAAATAAAATTAGTAAAGTAGAGTTTCCAAACTTAGCCCCTTATCAGCTGCAAAGACGAAGAAGGCTAGGCTAATGGCTAGCCAAATGTTGGTCTGGTGCTTGTTGTTTTTCAGGCTTAAAAAGAAATTCTTCTAAAAAAACATTGTACCACTGGAAAGGACACTACATGGGTTATTATTAAACCTTTCCTCTTTTGTTTGACACCATTTGTTTAGTTTGTTGCTGTTTTTTTCAAGAACAACATTCTTGTTTCTCCACAAATGTATGTGTGCTGAGCATAAAACTTGCTTGGCTAGCCTTTAGCGTAGCCTGGATGAAGACTTTTGCTTGTTTCTCTTTACTCCATGCTCTATTACTGTTGCCATGGCTGAGTAGGTACTAACTATTAATAACTATTTGATAAAACAACGCTTCAAAAATGACTAGACCATCAATTTAAACCTTGTGCTTGAGTGTTTGCTTCAGCTGGACGCACTCCAGTGAACAGAAATAAGAATGTTCCAATATAAGTGATCTATATTAGTTTGATTTACGTCTTAAAAATAAACACTATATGTTTAGCTGCTATCTTTTTTTTATTTTGATATAAATTTTAAATGCAGTAAAGCTGTTATTCTCACATTTATGTGTTTAACTCGTGTACACTCAGACTCTGTTGGAAGCAGTGGACGTCTAGGTGAGGACTCTCAGGCCTCATTCCTCCGCTGTTACAAGGAGAAAGAGTCTTCAGAGTGCACAACGTTGCACGAACAGTCGTCTGACTGCACACAGCAGGGGCAGAATCAGAAATATGACACTAACCCATGTTTGTTAACCAAAACTTTGCCAGGATTACCGAACACCACTCTCCTTTGTCCCCTCCTTCTCATTTCTTGTGGCTGTTACAGCAGCGGATCGGAGCTGACAGTGTGTGTCTTTGATTTTAATTTTTTACATCACCTCACTATGTACTTTTATGTAACCACCCTCCCTAAGATTTATTTTTATCTCTTGCTTCTGCCTCTCCTCTCTTTTTCTCTCTCGCTCTCTCTCTGTTTCAATCCCTACTTTAATTTTGTTCTGCAACAAAGTTTTATTACTTGGAATATACTTTCCTATTGATTCCCGAGTAGTTGATGCAACTACAGCATAGTGATGAATGAGTTATGTGCTTTACAGGGCACTGTTCTTATGTTCTGCTGACACATTGGTGAGCTGCCCTGCTGTGTAGATTTTCGCTCACTCTGTATGTGTTTCAGAGTAAAATATGCTGCTAGTTGAGCCAGAATTTTTTAACTTTGCTGCCATCTGGTGTTAAACAAGTAACACTGCAAAAACAAACATTTCTATTCAGAGTTTTTTTTAGTAGCAAAACTTCTTGAGCTTGTTCTCTTACGTTCTTCTTGTCCCCTCAGTTAGAGTAACAGCCATTTCTCCTAACATGTTTTATTCACTGTAACATCCACCTAAGTAAATTATCAAAGATAGCCAGATCTTACTCCAGATTTCCCAGTTTTTTGCCAAAAAAAAAATTAGTACCCTCTGAATTTCTTGTATTAGATCTAATTCCTTTCAAGCTGAATCTAGAGATCATATACTATTGGTTCAGTGAATACATCTGAGTAAAGCACATTTCAGACTAATAAATAGAAAAGATGTGCCATGAAAAACAACCCAAATAAAAATGTATTCATAGTTTTTTTGGGGCAGCATTAATGGATACCTCACACTAGAGAATCTATCTAATTTCCAGTAACCATCAAAAGGTTTCAGCTACAGTTTGAAATACAGACAAAGACTAAATAACTCTTATCGGAGTCAGGAAATACAGGATAGATCCTCCCTTTGTTTGTAAATGGCAAAAAAAAAGTTAGAAATGGCAGTGTGGGGTTTCTTGAAGGAATGCCTTTCTGCCTTCCCTGCTAAAATTTCAAACCAGATCATCAGACAGATCAGACATTTTTAAGATTTTGATCCGATCTTAAAAATGTTGTTTTGAACAATATCGCATTTTTTTTGCATTCTGCTAGTGCTCAGTGTATGTGTTCTGAATGACTTTCAGCTATTACCATAACAAATTGGAACTAAACATATTCAAAAATGACTGAGTTATAACCATATTTATTTTTTTCTGAAGTCAGCTGGCTGTGGCAACCATCTTAAGTTAGATTAACTTCAACAGGTAATCAGTTGTAGATGTGCATGTGATTTCTTTTGGAAAGTTTCATTGAAGTCCACTGACTGATTCACAAGTTATTTTGATAACAAACATAGTAGACTTTATTAATTATTGGCAGAGTTTTGAATGAACATCTTGCGTGATCAGTTAGCGCTGTATGACAGCGACTGTTCCGCACCAACAACTTGGTGCGGAACAGTCTGAAAACTGTGGAGATGACAGAGGGCTTTGGGAGACACTCCTCTTCACACACACACACACACACACACACACACACACCTCACAATAACTAACTGTCCTGTGTCATTCGTAGAGACTTACCGGTTCCTGAGAACTACTATTTCCCAGGATCTTAAATGAGAAGTCAACACAGACACTATCCTATAAAAAGGCCCAGCAAAGACAGTTTTTCCTGCAGAAGTTGAAGCTTTTCTACACATCTGTCACTGAGTCCATACTGTGCACATCTGTTACAGTCTGGTTTGGTGTAGCCACCCAGCAAAAACATAAATGCAGAAAATAAAAAGCAGACTGCAGATGACAATGAAAACTGCAGAAAAGATCAGTGGTGCTCCCCTGCCCACCCAGAATCAGGATCTCTGTGCAACAAGACTCAAGAAGAAGGCAGGGAACATCGCCAAAGGCCTTTCACAGCCCGGTCAGTACTTGTTCCAGCTCCTTCCTTCTGGCGGGCGCTACAGATCTGCCAAAATCAGAACCACGAGACACCAAAATAGTTTCTTTCCCATTGCCATCGATATCATGAACACCTGAAGTGATTTTCTGCTGTAAATGTTAGGTAAAGAAAATGGACGGATGGATGGATGAATGAATATATATTTGCAAATTGTTTGTACATAAGGAGTGTGACCATCTACTGACAACAAATTCCATGCATGTGTGAGTATTGGCCAATAAAGTGATTTGGATTCGGATTCTGATGGGACTGTAATGGACTTGTGTCCAGTCCAGGATGTACCCCATCTCTCCCACATCTTTCCCACTGGAGATAGGCACCAGCTCCCCCACGACCCTGGACAGAAAAGTGGGTGAAAGAAAATGGATAGATGATTGCCATCCCTTTGCCTATTGGCAGAGAGGGATTAAAAACCAGGTTGGAGCTTTACTAAAATAATTCAGCATAAGGCATAACCAGCCATGAGCGCCACCTCATCAAGTCTAAAACTGCAAACTGCCATCTGCTAATACTTGTAATAAATGTTAGCTTGTGCTAATCTTTAAATATTTCCTGTTTGGTAGAAGGGGTGTGCTGCTGTGTGGAACTCATCCATTTCAGAAACGATAAAAGCTATGGAAACATCAGACTGCAGTGCGGCGTTCTTGCTGCTTGTCACTCTGTAGCGTGACATGTTGCTGACAGACACATCCAGATGGCCAACAGCTGTCAGGGGGGATAAATTTGGGTTGGGAATCCAGATACCTAAATTTCCATCTGAGGTGGTTTGTGTGTGTGTGTGTGTGTGTGTGTGTGTGTTGGTGCATCAGTTCTGTTTGGAATGAAAGCAACGGCGGGGAAATGTTGTTTCAACTTCCATATCGTTTTCACTGCCTGGTCATGGTCCTCTTTTACCCTCTGGATGTACAATAAATATTTGATCGGAAAGTCAGGGAAATCCCTGCATTTAGCTGCAGCTGTTAAATAATCTAAAAAGAAAGGGAGACTGAATATTATTTTAGTGCAACCATTTTTGTGTGCAAACCTTCGATTGGAGAGTCGGAAAATGATTCAGGTAAACATAGAAGAACTGGGGTACAAGAGATGAAAATACATCTGAATTATAAATGATTTAATGTTTAATTAATCAGTGCTGGTTGAGTTCATACCTCAGCTCCACCTGAGCGATCATCACGTGGTCGGCCTCAACACCCCGCTCGAGCGATTCCACTGCAGACATTTTGACAACTCACCTTAGTAAACACAAAAATTGCTATAATTCAGTCAGTTTTACAGATATTTGGTCAAAATTTGATGTGGTTGTAGCTGAGAGTCATTCACAGCACAGAACTCAAGTGCCTCTTTGCATAAGATCTTTACTTAAAACTCGAACGTTAAGTATTGGAGTCAACCCTGTTTGTCTTTTAGCAAAAAATCTCCTGAACCACGGGACATTTTGTAATGAAACTTTCAGGAAACAATCACTGAAAGCACATTTACAACTGATTAACTTTTGTAGTCAACCCAAGAAAAGAAAACGGCCACAGCTAAAAAAGTCTGTAGCTCAGTCAGTTTTACAGATATTGAGCTAATATTTGTTGTGTTAGTAGCTGAGAATCATTCCCAACACATACTTTGAGAATAATATCTCGTGGTATTGCAAGAGAATAAAGTAGTTTTCAAGGTTTGACCAGAACAGCTAGAATTCTGTCATTTCTCAACATAAGATGATCTTAGTCAAAGATTCTGGCAGCAGGTTGCATGCATTTTTTCAAGAAATGCTAGGGTTTTATTTGAAGGATGTGTTCTACGTATATCTGCACCTTTGGAAACAGACTCTTCTGCTAAAGATTAGTAAAAGTTACCTTCATTAATCTGCTTGTAGTTTTTTTTTTTTTGTATACTTGCAGGTCTAAATGTTTCCTGTGAAAATGGCCAGTTGTGAAATCTTTATTTATTTTAATTTCATTATTTTACACCAATTTTGGCATAATAAAAAACAAGGATATATAGTCACTTATTAAATGTTAATCATTTTTTTTTGTGTGTGTTTTCTCCCATTTTTTGTATTGAGTCTTACTGCACTACTTTTTTTTCTTTTTTGCCTTAGCTATTTTTTTGTTACCACTCAACTCAAGTGTGTGTGTGTGGGGGGGGGAATTAAGAAACTGAAAAAAAGAAAAAAAGAGACCTTGTTGGAAAAAAGAAAAAAAAAATCTGCAGTGCATGAATTTTTTACCGTGCACGCACACACAGGCTGACAAAAAATGAGTGTGGGGACTTCATATTTCCTGTCTTCAGCATATTTAAGAAGGCCTCCACATTTCTGCGCCTTTACTTACGCCTCACATGACGCCGACGCAGCCTCCTTTACATGTCTCTGCACCAATAACGCCCTGAGGGAACTACCGGGGAGGAAACGTTAGAGGGAATATTTGATGGCCTACTTAATATCCTGACATGATCGGGTTTTTGTCATATGAACGGGCCGTGTGTTTCATCTCCACCACTCACTTTGATGTAGCTGGAGGGGTCTGAAGCCCCCCTGAACAGAACAGGAAGGGGAGCGGTATTGTCTGAAGAGAGCTCTTACTCTTCTATATAACATTTGTGTGTGAGTTCTAACGCTCATTCAACAAACACACTTCAAGTACTGTTATTACTCACTGTGAGAGGTTTTGGCTTAAAATTTTTCATTAACTAGTGGAGTCAACCCCGTTTTTCTGTTAGCAAAATAACTCATAAACCACTGGATAGATTTTATTGAAAGTTTTAGACCGTAATCACTGGATGTATATCTGCAGCTGATTAACTTCTGAAGTCAGCCCAATTGAAAATGGCTGCCACAGCTAATTTGCATTCACAACCCCAATAAGGTCTATAGCTCAGTCAGTTTTATAGATATTTAGCTAAAATTTGATGTGGTAGGAGCCAAGAGTTATCTACCACACATACTATGAGCATGAGATTGCGCCTGAAGTTGTTTTGAAGGTTTGACCAAAACGATGAGGACCTTGTATTTTCTCAACATAACATGAAGTTAGTCTGAAACTTTTGCAAGAAAGACAGCAGTCGACATGCATTCCTTTAAGCAATGCGAGGTCTTTAGTTATCTATTGGGTTGAGCCATGTGTGTGTTTAAAAAAATAAAAATCATCAATGATTTTAGAATAAAAGGATAAAAACAGATTGATAAAAAAAAAACAGCCACCTCTCTCATGTCAGTGGCATCAGTGAGTGCATCGCTCTGCAATAACACGGGGGCATGAGAATGCAGGCAGCATGAAAAAGGAAAAAAAAAAAAAAAGTGGGGGAAAGGCTGACAGATGAGTGGAGGGAGTGGCGCAGAACGGCAGCAGCAGCAGCTTGCATGTGTGCGTGCAGGGATCAGAAATTCAGGAGAGTTCGCTCAACAGCAGTGAGCCGTCCCCAGAGACTGATCTGGCAAAAGAGGGACACAAGCCCTCTGAGAGGAAAGAGACGACAACACTCTCTGAGACGAACGGCGGACCTTTTTGGGGGGTTGTTTGGCCAACCAAGCTGGTTTCCACGGTGACAACATGGGTGCAGTGGTGGGCACTCTGACCATGCAAACCAAACAGAGGAGACCATCGAGAGGTATGTCATCAGGAGGAGATGGAGAGGGGCAGCAGAAACCTGAGGACACTTTAAGATGACAGCTCAGACTAAAACTCATTCATTCATGCTTTGGTTTGTGGATGTTTTGCACGGCAGTCATCGAACAGCTAAAAAAAAAAAACCTGCTATTGTCTTTTCTTAAAGTAAATACTTGAACACATGTATGCACGACAACTAGTTGCACTGATTTTGACAGAGTGTAGGAAAAGTGCTCAAATATTTAAAAAAGGGATGGCTGTTTTTCTGTTGCAGAGGCTGCAGAACTGGTTTGCCTAAAGAGAGTCAAACCTTAAAATTGATGTAGATTGGTGAACTATAACACATGTGTGGTGTTAATGACAGACTGCAGGATGTCCTTGAAAATCGTACCCCCCACCCGCCCCCAGACTCTGTCATTTTTGTGTGCCTGCCAGTCAAAATGTGTCGGCGAGTGCTGCACGGGTGAAAGAGAAACAGGCAGCGAAGCAGGCAGAGTTCAGGCGAGAATTAACACGCAGCTCACATATCATACCTCACTCTGGCCTTATGCTTGAGAAGCCAGTTGTCATGGAGACCGGGTTGTAAAAGGCACAAAGGAGAGTGCAAACACGTACTCCATCTGGGTGAACACAGTGGTTTTTATAGCAGCAGGAGATGGAGATTAAAGAAAAAAATAAAGCGAAGCAAACCATTAACAGCTGACTCAAGAAGAGGGATGGTCTTTGTATTTATTTTTACACCCCAAAAAAAAGAAATCCTTTGTCCCATTTGAGAGTTTCACAAGCCTTTTAACAAAACAGGTCATCTTGTAGCTCTTTTTTTCTCTCTCTCTCCAATAAAGTGGTCCAATGAACAGTGTGCTGTTGTGCCAGCTATGCAAACATGGAAAAGATAAGATTAGACAGATAAGATTTAATCCTCAGAAAATGGGGGCACAGACGGCTGTTTGGCTCACTTCATATCTGTCTGAAGGATCTATGTATGGTAACTGGTCTGCCATGAGTTTGGATATAAGCTAAAAAGAAAAATAAATCAACAGCAATGTACAGATGACAGTCATAGCAAAACTTAAGGAACTTTCTCATGAAGAGCTTGATATAGATTATTTTATACAGCTAAAAGGTTCTGAAGAAATGAACTAATGCAGCTACAGCCAAAACAAATCCATCAACTTTCTCCTGTAAAAAAAACATTAACTATTTTTTGTGAAAATTTAAGTTGACAAAATGCCAATGTTTTGATGCACAAACTGTGAAAAAAGTGTAAAGAGAACCAAGAAAGTTTATCTACAGAAACAGCTGAAGGGACTGAAACTAGGTCAACAATGGCGCAGTCCATGGAAGAGCCATTGGGATTAAGAAGTTAGACCATTTTGAGATACTGGTACATATTTATGCTCAGATTTGTTGAGTAATAACTCCCGAAATTGTTTGTGACAAGTCGAGTCTGAGGTCAGGTGTACAACATTACGATCATGGTGTTCATGAAAGACAAGAAATGCAAAGATTGTAGCCCTGAACCCACCCTCATCTGGCCTGATCCAATCTAGTAGGCAACTTATAGGCATCTTTATAAGAATTTCATGGACTGGAAGAAAATTACGGTTTGAGCTCAAATGTTTGGAGCATTAATATAGTTGAAAAATTGTTAAAACTATAAACTTACTGGTCTAAAGGTTTCCCAGAAGCTGTTTGAATGCCGAGCTCTGTCTTCACGGCGCTCCACAGATGTTGCTTTACTTGTTTTTTAAATGTTCTTTTGCATTTAACAACTTGCTCACTCTTTGTGTTTTCATCTAAACATTTTTTCTTCAATCCCACACTCGTCCGATTCTACTATATTTGTTTACCTACACAGACTACGGCCAGCCTAATGTAGGTCAATCACGTGACTCGAGCATTAACGTGGTTTTGGGAGGATTCAAGTGCCAAGTGTTTTGTTTACATTGAGTGTAGACCCACATTTCTGAATGGCATATTAGTATATCTGGAAAACTACCAGAGAAAGCTCTTTCAATCTGCACCATTTGATATAGTTTGGGATAACCTTTTTTATGATTTTTTTTCATAGCTTGCTATGAGTACTTTCAAAAAAGGGCAAAACACACAGGCAGTATATATGTGTACTCACTGCTTAGACATCCAGGTTACTGGAGCTGCTGGTGTTGTTGTTTAGTGTTTTTGTTCTTTGGGCAATTATTTTCTTGATTTGTTGTAACACTGTTTAATATCAAAAGTATAAAAAGAGGGAAATGAGGAAAGAATCATTTTTGAGGTTGAGAAATATTTGGATATATGACCCAAAATATTGTCTGCTGATCCGTTGTGTGACCATTGTGATGAGAAAGGAAGAAGATTGCGCTTTCCTGGGTATTCCTGCAGCGTTTTCGGCTTCCAGAACACAGGCAGACAGAGAAAAAAGTAAGCCTCAGACAAACGGACACTGTGCAAAAAGTGTAAGTTGTATTGACAAATCTCCTGAAATGGACATCATTCATGTCATTTCTTTTCCTGATTTAGGGTTAGGGTTAGGGTTTTATGTAGGAGATGAGACATGTTGAAAGGTCCCCTCACTTCTAGGTTTAAAGAAAAAATTCTGAGCTCAGATACAATGAGAGTCAATGAAAGTGTGGATGTCCATTTTGCACTCTGGGGAGATTTGAGAGAAGACTAGGTCCTATAGGAGGGAAAGACACGTTGAGGAAAAGAGGACAAAAATGTCTACATTGTGTTGTATAAACTGTATAAGAAGGAATGTTGGAGTGTGTGATATCATCCACACTTCAAGTTGATCATTCTGTGGTACAAACTTCAAGAATCACAAAAACATAACTGTGATTGTATAAAAATAATCATAAAAAAATATCAAAATGCTGTTTTAGTCATGTGAAGTCTTACTTCCTGTGACCCATTTAAATTTTGAAAGATGTTTCTTTTGTGAAATATGGCTGAAGTGTAGAGCTCCAAAGATGGCTGGTTGGTAACACTGAGGAGCGTTCTGCAAACTGGATACACAGTCTTAATACTTCTTACTGCGTCATGACAAGGCAGTGAATTAAAAAGGTCCTTATCTGGAAGAGCAGGGTCATTTAAAGCCTTAAAGCTCTACTTTTGCGATCTAGACTTTTAGATTGACACATTTTCGAATGTGTGCCAAATTCTCCAGCTGTCTCCTTTTCTCAGCTGATGCCAAACTACAGTCACTGCACAGTGATCCCATCATCAGTGCATGACCACCTACGTGCTGCTACTGATGGCAGCAACTGATCTTAAATTGAAACAGATGGAGATGAAACTGTGGTAAGAACAGTGTGTGCCTTACAGAGTGGTACCCAGCAAACTGATGAACTTTTAAGGATTCTGACTTGTTTTTACTTCAGCTGCCGCTCTCCAAATATTCGCGCTGAGCAGAAATTTAACAGTGATTATAGAAAGTGTTATCTCTATGTGTGTGCATGTGTGTTGCAATTACTTGTACAAAATGAAAGTATTTTTTCAAATTTAATTTTAATTTTGACGATCGTTTGTTTTCATGATAACTTCATTTTATACCCTTTGACATCACCATCAATTTTACAATAAAAAGTTGTTTTAATTGGAGCTATATGGTTATTTACGATCACAAATTCCAGTAGCAGCTCGCGGTAGCAATTCTGAAGCCGTCTGTGGCACTTCCTACATGATGTAATGCAACATGTAATCCAAAATTGATAGCTGTACAGAGATTTTTCCAATAGTACAAACCGCTATGAAATTATTGAGCTTTATGTTTTAAGATGACAGCAATCCACTTTGGTTTTGTGCCAAACCGGGCTAGCTGTTAGCTCGTCAGTCCAATCAGAATTAAACTTTATTATGGCTGAACTGTTCTTCGTGTCAAGAGATGGCACATAGGACTACTTTTACCCTAAGAAATAACTTTTAAAATATAACATTTTTCATGTAATGTCATAACATTACTTCGAAATACAATACAATATTTCAGTAACTTTTTTTGTCTGTTTATTGCTTTGCATATTCAACCCCAATTCCGACAGAACTGAGACACTGTGTAAAATGTAAATAAAAACAGAATGCAGTGATCTGCGAATCTCACAAACCCATATTTTATTCATAATGGAACATAGCAGACAAATATTTTAAGAAAAATAAATTCATTTTGAATTTGACGGCAGTGACACATCTCAAAAACTTGGGACAGGAGCAACAAAAGGCTGTCGAACAATAAGTGCAACTGGACGAACTAATTAGGTTAGATAGCAAGAGGTCAGTAAGAGAACTAGGTATTAAAAAGCATTTTGAAAAGATTGAATCTCTTAAAAGTAAAGATGGACAGAGGTTCACCAGTGTGTGAAAAACTGTGTCGAAAAATAGTGGAGCAATTTCAGGATAATGTTCCTGAAGACTGGAAAGCTAAAAATCAGTTTGGATGATCGTCACTGCATTAAAAACAGGTCTGATTCTGTTATGGATGGGCTCAGGAACACTTCTGCAAATCATTGCCTGTAAACACAGTTCACTGTGCCTTCCACGGTCGCTGATCAAAGCTCTATTATGCAAAGAAGACATAGGTGAACACAATCCAGAAATATTATCATCTTCTCTGGACCAAAGTGGAAATCTGTTCTCTGGTCAGTCTAATTAAAATTTGCAATTCATTTTGGTACCCACATCCTCCATACTAAAGAAGAGAGGGACCATCCAGCCTGTTATCAGAGCACAGTTTAAAAGCCTGCCTCTCTGATAACATGGGTTTGCATTAGCCTATGGCATGAGCAGCTTACACATCTGGAGAGGTACCATCAGTGCAGGAAACTAGAACAACATGCTCCCATTTAGATAACATATTTTTAGGGAAGGTCTTGCATATTTCTGCATAACAATGCTAAACCTCTTACTGCATCCATCCATTACTTTGTAGTAGAAGAGTCCCAGTGCTGAACTGACCTGCCTTGAAGTGCAGACCTCTCACCAGCTGAAAACATTTAATGAACCATGAAATGAAAAATCCCTTAAAGAATATCCAGGACTGTTGAACAGCTACATCAAACAAGAAGAGGACATTTCTCTTCAAAACCTCCAGCAGCTGGTCTCCTCAGTTCCTCGACATTTACAGCTTGTTGTTAAAAGAAGAGGAACACTAGCTCACCTTTTTTTTAGATGTGTTGTGGCCATAAAATTCAAAATTGCCTTATTTTTCCCCATAAATGAGCAATTTCTTTGGTTAAACATTTGATATGTCTACTATGTTCCGTTGTGAATAAAATATAGGTGCACAAGTTTTTGCAAACTATTGCATTCTGTTTTTATTTACATTTTACACAACATCCCAACCTCTTTCTGAACTGGGATTGTAAACCTATTTGCACATTAAGATCATTTGTAGTGTATATGGTGTCTTTTCATCAAACTTTTGTTGGGTTTTTTTTTGTTGGTTTTTTTAAACTCATATCTCAACCCTAAAGCAATGTTGCGTCTCACTGCCCCCACAGCATCCTTTTTTTGATGTGTTTGCCCCACACTGACACCAAAATAATGATTACACTTGGAAAATGTCAGCGGTGTTCTGCAGAAACATGTGCTGCCGTCCTGACACAGCTGCAGGGGTCGCCACTGACAGCATAACAGAGTTGAGACCCAGCTTTGATTATCTCCATCATGTCATCCTGTATCACTTCCCCTCGCAGCAGGGGCTGATGAAGCTTTATGTGTGAACCATCATTTGAAACCAGCCTCCTACCTTCAAAGCGTCTGTAAAAGTCTGTACAATCTGATTGCATTAGGAAAAACTAAAGCAGTATATTCTCAATAACAGATCATTTTATCGTGTGGTAGGATTGCCAGTTCATGTTTTAAATGCCCTTGTTTTATTCCTCAATAGAGCTCTTGTATATTAGCCTCAATACGATGGAATTTTTTTGTTTGTTTTGTTTTTGTTTGCCATGTGTTGCTCTCTCTTTCTCCTCCGCTGTTTTCCTCACCCTCTGCCTGCTTTCTTTCCTCCCAATTCTCCAGCCACCCTCTAATCAACACCTCTGCCTGTTTCCTTTTCACACCCTCATTTCATTTCATCTGCTTCATTTACTGGAAACTAAAGCACCCTGACCAAAAAAAAACAGACAAACACGTACCCCAACACTTTTGCTGTTTTGTTACCACGCCAATGCAAACAAATGTGCAAATTGCACTGCCTTGCGCGTGGCTGTCAATCTCCATGACAACGAGAGGCCAGGGGATGGCAGCTCAGGGGAAGATGGAGGGAAGATCAAGGTTGAGTTAAAGTGATGCGTGAGGGCGTGCGCTCAAATAGGAAACGACATCCACCGAGTTAAACCGACAAGCCAAGATCCTGGAAACATTACTTAAGGGATGATCTCATGGAGGTGCAGTGGATCAAATATAACAAACAACAACATTAATATGATACGTTTTACACAAGTTAATAAAGCTCATCATGACCACTTATTGCTGCTGTTAGTTAATGTTTTTTGGAAAAAGCGGGAGACTAACAGGGGTATATGATGGATGAGAAAATGTCATCTTACTCATCGCACTCAAATCTCATTAACTTCATTCAATTGTAAAAAGAAATTAAATAAATGTATTCTCTATTTTTGATGATCCTACTGATTAAAGCAGGACTACAAATTTTAAACCTGCTTGTGTGAAATTGTTTTAAAAAAAAGTAATTGCAAAATAAGTAAGACTTTAGAGGAATTTATATAGATTTATAGAAACCCATTTACACAACTTGGAAGACAAAAAAATGCCATCAATACGAGTTTTAATCATAGTTTTATAATTGGTTTTAAAGTTGTATACATGAGATTCCAAATCATAATTACAAGAGAAATAATTGCTGCATAGTTATGAGTTTTAAAGCTAGAATTATGAAATACAAGCTCATTAATATGAGTTTAAAAATCATACTTGTGAAATTAAAAGGCATAATTTGGACTATAAAACTCAATTAATTTTAGAACTTGTGTGAAGTTATGTTATACATGTGACAATTTTATTTATGCTTTTGTTAAAGTAGTGCAAGTGCAGATTTATCAACACATTTTTTGTTAAACTAGTTTAATTAAAGGGGATATGTTTATTTTTCTTTGCACTGTGTAAATACATAGCCATGCAGCATCTATTTCTGCATTAGATTTACAACAATAATTTTGATATTATTGAAGTCCGGTCCTGTTGTAGAGCTATAAACAAATAATATCTTACCTGTTGTAGATAGCCCTTGGAATCAGCTCAGTTTAAAGAAAGCTTTATTCTGACTGATTGATGAGCTAACAGCTACTCCAAGTGTGGTTAAGAGGAAAATGGATTGCACAGAAATCTGGGTATCTGCAAGCACAAACAGCAGCAAAAGCAACTGCATCTGTACTGGTGCAGCCTGGCAAACTTTCAGCAGGTATTTTTCTGCTGAGTTAACCATTTAATGCAAAACAGCAGAGGCACGAACCGCTCTGAAACTTTGGAAATTGGAGTTATTTTAAGACACCACCAATCCACTTTAGTCTTTGCCACGCCCAAACTAGCCATTAGCTCATCAAGTCAGTGAAAACTAATCTCTATATCTCCAAACTGAGGGTGTTAAAAGAGCTGTTTACAATAAAATAAAAAAAAACATAATAATTGTTCATAACCTTTTCACAAAAATCCCACTTCAAAAGAGTTGAACTGTCCCTTTAATGTCTTTAGGATGTGTCTGCTGCTGCCTGTGGGTGTTTGTGAACTCGTTAATGTGTGGTTTGTTGCCCACCGCAGCAGGCTCTGACCTGCATCCAAAGACTGTGACAGTGACAAATTCAGGCCCACAGCAGAGCCATCTCCTCACACCATTAACCACCATCCGTCTCCCCAGCACCCGCTCCTCAGCTTCCCATTAATAAAATGCTTCAGCTCCTGTGGGGGGGGGGGGCAATGTCATTTTTCATGTGCACGCAGCTCTCCTTGAATCGTTCTTTTCCTCTTTATCCTCATCTTTGCCTATGTTTACGTTCTGCTTCGCCGCACCTCCGAGAGCGTTATTTTTTTCAGCAGCCTAATCAGATTTTTTGATGTTTTCCCCCAGCTTCACATGCTTGAGCCGTCCGTTTGCCCGCATCTTACAGTTTCCGTCTCCTGGCGAACAAGGAAGAGCCCGTGTTAAACAAGGTGTCGTTCTGTCGTCTCCCTCCACTGCAGATAAAACAGACGATGAGCTTGAGATGACCATGGTGTGTCACAGGCCGGAAGGCCTCGAGCAGCTGGAAGCACAGACCAACTTCTCCAAGCAGGAGCTGCAGATCCTCTACCGTGGTTTTAAGAATGTAGTGTCCCGATTTCACTACCTGATCACTTCACAAAATGTTTTCTTCCAACAAAAGCAGAATAGCATTGATGAAGCCTTTTCTTTCGCAGGAATGTCCCAGTGGAGTCGTAAATGAGGAGACATTTAAACACATTTACGCACAGTTCTTCCCTCATGGAGGTAAAGAGCTCTGTTTTCTAGACTTTCTCTTAGGCTTTTTTTTTCCCGAACCTTACAAGTTCACTTTGTTGTTGCTGCAGATGCCAGCATGTACGCACATTATCTTTTCAGCGCATTTGACACCACAAACAACGGCTCTATTAAGTTTAAGGTAAAACAAATCATGTAAAAATGACATTTTAATCTCCTCTCCCTTGCGTTTCCGCTGACTCAGTGCTGTTCCTGTTGACAGGACTTCGTAATGGGCTTATCTATCCTGCTGCGGGGCACTCTGAGGGAAAAGCTGGAGTGGACGTTCCATCTTTACGACATTAACAGAGATGGATACATAAACAGAGAGGTGAGGCGGCGTGAAAAACGTCTGCTCGGCCTTTTGTCTCTACGGGAGATGACATGTGGTTCTCTTGCAGGAAATGACCGAGATCGTGAGGGCCATTTACGACATGATGGGCAAGTACACCTACCCCGCAATAAAGGGAGACGTTCCGCAGCAGCACGTGGATGCCTTTTTCCAGGTTCACATTCCTGCGCCTTCCATTAACATAAACAGGAGATAAATGATTCAACATGCATGTCGTGATAAGCGTGTTTACCAGCACTGCTCCAGCGCTGTAGTTTGTCATACAACTAGCTGACTTTAGGGTAAACGCAAACGGTTATAACTCTAACTTTACAGATGCTGAGCTAAATGTATGGCGTCATTCTCAAGACTTACTTTGAGCCCTACTCACCTTTGCTTAAAACCTTGTTTGTCTGTTATCAAAATATCCAATAACCTAATGGATAAATGTTAATGAAACTCTCAGAAAGTTATCCCTGGATTTACAGCTAGAACTGAATAATTTTTAGAGTCCACCATAATCAAGACGGCTGTCAATCAATCAATCAAATCAATCAAATTTTATTTGTATAGCACATTTCAGCAGCAAGGCATTTCAAAGAGCTTTACATAATTAAAAAACAAAATAAAAACAGCATGTGACATTGAATAAACAGTAAGAAAGAGAAAAACATCAAAGACATCAAAAACCCGCACTCTAACCCTAATTTAGCCATAAGCAACTCTAAACAGGTGGGTTTTAAGTTGAGATTTAAAGGCACCCAGTGTTTCAGTTATTTTACAGTTTTACTGTCAATGCTAACTGGCATTAGCTGAGAGTCATTCACAACATAAGTGCGAATAGAACAAAAGAGATTGTGCATAACGTTTGTTTCAAGGTTTGACTAAATTGACTATAACTCATCATTTCTCGACATAGGATCAGCTTAGTTTCAGAGTCTGGCAGGGGTAGGCAATATGGACTTTATTTTTCTAACATATCCAATTCCCTGCAGCCTGGTATTAACTCTCTCTTTTTCCCCACAGAAAATGGATAAGAATAAAGATGGAGTTGTGACTATGGAGGAGTTTATTATAGCCTGCCAAGAGGTATGCATTGTCCTTGATTTGTGCAGAGTAAGGCAGAATCCACAAACTCTTTAGAATATTCCATCACCTGTGCTGTCTGAAAACATCACATATCCAGATGGACTGCATCGCTGTGTGCCTGAACAGTTTATTACATCTTTCCATCTTCTCTCTCACCAGGACGAAAACATGATGAGATCCATGCAGCTGTTTGAAAATGTGATGTAGGACAAGTGGAAATGAGGGAGATGAAAACGTGAAGAAAAAAAAAAAAAGAAAAAAAATCAGAGGGCTCGGTCTGAGTGTGTGTGCATGGTTGCATATGTGCAGTACCTCCAGTCTCTCCTCCTCTTCCTGTTCTGTCCAGCTGAGCTCTGGATCCGACCAGAATCTCCTGCAGTGACACTAATGAAAGGCCCGGAGGGGGAACGCTTACAGCCCTCCTGCCGAGTTTCGCCAAACAGCAAACACAAACTGATCATTCCAACGGGTTTCGGGTGTGTTGACGCATCTGCTTCAGGCGCGACGTAAAGACTGGCCTTTTTAAAGAGAAGGATGCTCCTACACGACGAGGCTGCTCCGGATCTTCGAAGAGTCATGTGCTCAAGAAGCTGAAATACTTGTTTTCCTGTCTTTTCTTTTTATTTCCCCAAAATAGAACTGCATGGAACTGTCTGGAAGAGATTTTTACCTTCAGATATTTGCTTGATTTGCCATGGGAATTTGTCCATATAAGGACATGTGTGTCTGTTAACTTTACCATGGGGTTTTTGGGAGATTTCAAATGTTATGTACTGGTTTTAATGGGTTCAGTGATTCATGTACTTTTGTGTTGACTTGGCTGCCGTCTTATGTCTTATGCTTGTTATTATTCTGTGTAAAAGCTTACAGTAGAAATTCAAACCATTGTAAGGCTGTACATTACCTTGGTAATATATGGTAAGTATGTCTGTTTACTGTCTTTTTGTCTATGTTGGAGCTCAGCTTTTATACTGAAAAAGGGCATTCTTATCTATTTTGACATGGTTGGCTAGTATTGGCAGCCATTTTGAATTTTGAGGTCAGGGACCTCGAACTTTCCGAATAAGAATTCCAATTTCAGAGAGCTTTCCAGTTCGTTAAGTTGAGTTGGAAAAATTTCCGAAGATTCAGACTTTCAAGTCTAAATCTTGAATGGAACGCACCATAATTTTAACCATATAGACAAGCTGATGGCTAGTCTGAGTGAGGTTAAGATTAAGCAGTGTTAGCTGCGGTCTTAAAAAAAAAAACCCTCCTGTTTCAAAATTTCAGAGTGGTTCATGTGAATGCAGTTTTCGAACTATTGCATCACCATTAAGTTTGCTTTATGTAGTCATTCGTATATAATTTTATGGTTATTTATGAGTATAAATAGCAGCAGTAGCTAATTAGCTGAAGCACTTTTAGTTCAGCCTGGGGTACTTCCAGCAGGAATATCATCATATTTCTTCTCTAATGCAAACCTGACAGCAAAGCAAAGGTTTATAAAACCTTCATATTCACTTGAACAGTTTTAAAATCTTTGAAATTGAAGTTGTTTTGAGACAATAGCAATCTGTTTTGGTTGTTTAAAACTGGCAGTTAGCGTGTCAGTTTGATCAAAATTAAACAATTTTGAATTGCAATATGTACGTTGTTATGAACTGTCCATAACCTTTCCCCTGAACCCTACTTTAAAAAACCAATACTATTGCTTCAAGATGTGTCTTAGATGATAACAGTAATATTCTAAATCTATTTTAGGTATTAAAGTTGTTGCCAGAAACTGTTTGTGTTTTTTGAAGTGTTGCAATGAGGTTTTAATGGAAAATACCATTACAAGTCATATTTTGAAGGTGATGTAACAACAGCTCTTTCTGTACGAGTCAACGTTTGCTGATGACTTCCTTGTTCAGTGATACTCTAACTATGATGACCTTTACAAAGCACAGACAGATGAAGGTTTCTATAGATTCCTGCCCGTGTTTTTTTTCTACCAGTGACTTCCTGTGAGTCTAAAAAGCACCACTGTTCCAGAAAACTCACTGGGATACGATATTTGAAGCACTGAAATATTAATCATTGTTCTTTTTCGCAGTCAGTGGAGCAGCTCTTGGTTGTGTAGTGCTTCTGTACAACATCAGAGTCCCGGGTCGATTGAAACAGAGTTTATGTCATGTAAAATGAAGAGTCATTTAAAGCCATAAAATAAAGATTTAAATTATTTAACTTAATTGTGTTTTAATTCACACTTGTCCTTCCTGTGTGTGAGGGAAAAGGTGCGTGGACTTCTGGACTGTAAAACAGTGATTCTTAATTTATTGTTTATTTGTTAAAGCTACAGGCTAAAGCATAGTTTTGTAGCACATTTCTGGACATTTTTATGTTTTTATAGAATAATTTGCAGTTGCAACACAGAGTGGGCAAATGAATTATTGATGAATGTACATTAGAGCGGCAGGCATAGAAATATCTCCTAAAACCGAATGTTCAGGATAAATTTCTAAAGTTAAAAAAAATGTATACGAAAAATTGTGCTCTGGCAAAAAATGTTTGTTAGCTGTAGTGTTTTGTGTTTTTGTTTGTTTGTTTGTTTTTGGGGGGATTTACATTGCATGTCTGTTTTGAATTCTGATGAAAAAGTAGTTCTGTTATTTATCTGTGGTTTTAAATCATATCATGCATTCTTCCGAAAACATTTTTTAAGTCAGAATACATAAACACAAAAGTATTCTATTATTAATATTGTTTTTACAGAAAACATGCTTTGTTGTCTCAAGATAATGACATAATACATTATCATGATAAACAAGCTTTGTTATCTTGTTATCTCAAGATATTGTGCTGAAAATAAATTTATCAGCATGTCCTCTCTCAGCTTCTGTTGGGGAAGCAAGTTTGGAGGAATAATGAAAATAACTTTGGGATAGTCTGAAATGGACAAAGACGTTTGAATGTGACGATCAAAAGGAAAAACTGCCAATAATTAGGTTTCAAAACTTTTAGTATTCCAGGTTGAAAGTGCACATGAGGCAGTGTGCTCACTACTAAATTTAAAGTTGATGTTGACAAATACTTTTCATGCCCTTTAAAAACACAGTTATCTACAGTTATTTCATTACGATATATGCGAGGTGCTTTGAGCTAAACTGCCAAGATATAATATCTGCTTTTTCTGAAGAAAGAGTTTGTGCAACAAACAGAATATAACAACAACAACAACAACAAATCGAACTAATCTTCCACTTATACTTTAAGATGGATGCAACAATAAAATATTTATATTATCTGCAGGCCAAACTTGACATAAAATGTTCACTGTAAACACAGAAAAAAGTAAGAAAATGAATTAAGTGGCCAATATTGTGTTCTTAAAGCTACTGGGGGGGAAGGGGGGACTTTGTCATTTTTCACTCCCTTTATTCGTGATCAAACAGCATTCAAATGTGTTTCCTACAACAGGTGCTTTCCACAGCAAAGGTACTTTTTGGCACACCTGTACACTTTTCACACCTCCTTCCAGTAGATGGCGCTAGTCGTCATTAAAGATGGTTGCTGCCCGAGGATCGACCATCGCAGAGCTCCAGCGAACAAGCGGCCGTTCTATAGGGGGCAGTGTTGAGCTCGTTGTCTTCCTTTTGCAACAGAGAAGAAGAGCAGCAGCCACCCGTAGCACGTTTAGTGTCCATCAGCAGTACTTTTTATTTGCGCCGCTGTTCTCTTTAACTAAATAAAAATGAACGGAGTGAACGACGAGCTGGTGTCGCCACAGAACTTCCTTTACGGTGAGCTAATGCTGAAAACTTGTGTCGTTTTGAACGAGTTCAACTCTCTTTGTCGAGAAGTTTACAGCTAGTTGTGGAGAGGGGAATGCTTACCTTTAGGCTAATATTTTAGCTGCTTGTTTCTTTCCTACTCGCAGTGAAATGTATTGTGGCGATATTGAGCATTATAAGTCTAAACACTTCCTAAGGGAATTGTATCACCAGTATTTTTGACCAGCAGGTTGTCCGTGTCCTCCCGAACAACTCGGCCACACACGTGGTTTGTTAAATCAACATGGCTGCGCACATGTGTTAAATTAGGTGTTAAAATGTGAGTTTTTATGCCACAAAACGCGTGAATTGCTTTGTAGTTTGATTTAAAGTTTTGTTTTTGTGTAAAAGTTTATTTAATAAAACGCTGGATGATAGCATTGTTTCCTGATCGAGATGAATCAGATCAACGTGGCTTCAAGCACATGCTGACTCTCACTACAGCTGATTATTGACCATTCTGTTGATTTTACCCCCCAGATATATATATATATATATATATATATATATATATATATATATATATATATATATATTTTATTTTATTTTTTTTTATTTTTTTTTTTTTACTAACCCCGGTGTCATAGATCATTTTGTATGGTGTGGTTATAACCTAAATTTGATCTGTATCTATATATCTGTAATATCTCATTTTTGTTTATACAAGTCTGTATCACATTTAACTAAACTAGTTTGCAGTACAAAAAGCAAATTGGAGAATATTGTGGTTTTGCAGCTGAACTTGGCCCCAAATCCTTTAAGTTAAAGTTAAATACCTTTTTTAAAATGGTTTTATAATAAATGTGATTTGCCCTTTGTCTAGTTAGTTTCTAATTTGACTTTAAATCTGTTCAAGAGTTTAGTTTATTAGTTTACACTTGTGTTCTTTGTACTTTAGACTACATATTTATTTATTTATTTTACTATTATTGGTTTTAAGTAATTTCAAAGCACCGAAAGTGGCTTTTACCTCGCATTTTTATTTCGATTCGATACTAATTGGATCATAGCCTAATAAAATGAAATGCCTTTACTAGACATTTTAATTTAGGCCACTTTAACAAATTTGAGTAACATTTTCTGTTATATTTTCTTATTTTAGGGTCATGCCTCCACGTGCTGTATTAAACCATTCATGTCAGTAGGGCTCCCTCTTGTGGTCAATTTGAATATAGTCCTTGAAACTTTAATTTGTTTTCAGTCACTGCGGTTGCTTCTTTTTTTCCTTCAAAATTTAGGTTTTCCTACTTGCTATTTAGTCAGTTTTAAAAGGCAATAACTGAAATATTTTTCTTTAGGATGTGTCCTGGAAGCCGGAAAGGAGGTGGTCTTCAATCCTGACGATGATGAGTTGGAGCATCAGTTAGATCTGAGAATGGTAAGTTGTTTTTTGCATGGCAGAAGGATATTAGGTTTACGTAAATCATAATTTAAAATACTTTATATTCCTAAGTTTCAGTAGGGTCACTCTGTATAGATTGCTTCACATTGTTTTATGATTAAACAAACCTGAGGGAACACAACGCAGTTCATTAGGCAGATTTTGACTGGTTTTCAAAAGCCGTTCATCGTTATTTGAAGAGGTTATTGATGCCTGTATCTACATTACATTAAACACAATTTAATGTAAATTTTAGGTAACTGCTTTTCTTTAAATTGTTTAACTTAATTGTGTTTTACTTTACACTTGTCAATTACCCACTCGTTAGGTTCGGCACGTTTGTCTCATATGACTCACGATGGTCTTAATTTAGTTTCAGAAGACTTGTGCTCCAGTTCAGCCTGTTTTTCATTCAGAACATCCCCTCCATAGAAGCAGTCAGAGTCAGCAAAAGTCTCCGGAGTCTATAATTCACAAATCCTGGTTCACGGGGAGGAAACTCCTCTGTAAGCACTCCTCTGTATTAAGAGATCAGCATTGATCACAGACTTGGAGTCTGCAGCTCTTCGACGCGTTACGGTAGCTGAATATGAGGTCATAAGGTCTGCAATGATGACCACGTGTTAGGGATTTCGCAACTGCTTTATGCTTTTGTTTTTTCCCCAAAGTTCTGAAGGCCCAAGGGTCAGCCTGTGGGACTCTACTGAACTTATAAAAAAGCCTCAGTGAGATAAGAAAAATGAGCCTAAGCTTTATTTATGCTAAGACTCACACATATCTCTGGACAGGTGGTCTGTGATGATTACTGACATTGTTGGTATGAGTCACACAACATCGTGGGACACAACTTCTTTGTTCTGTTCTGTCAGAATGACAGATTTTCTCATTTGCCTTTCTTTTTTCAGCATCAAGAGAAAATCAATTCAGCCTCTGGTCTTGAGTGAACCTTTCACCTTATCTAGCTGAAGAATGTGGTGTTTGGCAGCTGTTTCCCCAGAAATAATATGTAATGCTTGTCTATATGGCTCCAAAGAGTTCCTCTTAGAGCGATCAGGTGGGAAATTATCTGAAAAGTGAACACGATTTTTAGTCAGTTGTCTCCTTCTGTCTGCAGGCCTGTGTGGACCCCAGCACAAAAGATCAGATTCACATGGTGGAGGTGGAAGGAAAAGACTCAGAGGGTCAGAAAGTCAAGGCTGTGCTCGTTTCACTCAAGCCCTCTACCCTGCCGAGTGTAAGTGTCTCTTTTTATTTACCAACACTGAAAATGTGCACTGTGGCGGTACTCTGTGTTGCTGCTGTACTGCATTGTCATTTTTTTTTTAAATGATCTTCCAGATTTGGACGAGTCTTTTACCGTTTCTTCCACTTACTTTAAATATTAATTGTTGTTGTTTCTGTAGGTGTGTCTTGGTGGATTCACGGTTACGCCCCCAGCAGTGTTTCGTCTGAAGGCAGGTTCAGGTCCGGTGCACATCAGTGGGCAGCACCTCGTCAGTGAGTATTTGAGGAGTGTTGGCTGGAGAACGAAACGTGCTCCGTCTTCTAAAAGTTCTGTTTTAGAAAATAAAAACTTACCAGTACAGCGACAGAGTTTAAAAATAAGACCCCTGTTCATCTTCTCTAAATCCTTCAAGTGATGGAGCCTGATCAGACTTTTGATGAAGAGGAGGAGGAGGAGGAAGAAGAGGAAGAGGAGGAGGAAGTCAAAACATCTAAGAAAAGGCCTGCCTCATCCCTTGCCCCAAAAACTCAGGTTTGCTTTAGTTATTTGCAGACTTTAATCATGGATTTGTAACAGTTTGAACAAAACATCTGATTTCTTTTACAGAAAAAAATGAAAATGGAAGGTGATGATGAGGACGATGAAGATGATGAGGATGAGTGAGTACCGAGTTGTACACAGTGACACAATATTAGAACCTTTTGGTGGAAGTGTGACAAAACGGTTTAAAAACCAAATTTGAGTATTTGAATTTTTTTTCCATAACAAACATCTTTAAACCTAAATCAGACTTTTTCTAGACGTCATCTTGGCAAAGCTTTGCTACGTGTTTCCTACCTTCCACCTACCACCCACCCTCCTCCTGGGAGGAAAAACAACCAAGCTGGAGCGTTCTGTTATTTTGCCACCATAGATTATTTTGAAAGGAATATAGAGTGGAAACTATGGTCACAGGTGACCACAACTTAACTATCAGAGTGCAGACATCCCCCTTCACTTTGATCCACCTGACTGGTAAAAATAAAGAAATATAAAAATCCCCAACTAGCAAAAATACCAGCTGCACAAGTATTTAAAGAAAACATGTACTGATGTAGCAGCGTTTTTGCTTCAAAAGTCTAACCGTAGTTCTGAGGTGAGTTGGATACCACTGGATGGGTGTAATAGTTGGTGCTGTTTATATGTGGCTACGCTAAACAGATGAAGCACCAACATGGTGTTTCTGCACACATTAGAGAATTAAATAGTGTCATTGGATTTCAGCATGTGATTCTCCTCTGTCTGTGATTGAATTTCTCTTTTTGTTCAGGGATGATGAAGAGGACGACGAGGAAAGCGAGGCAGAAGAATCACATGTGAAGGTAAGCAGGGACTCCATATTCCTGCAAGCCGAGTTTAATGAGGGCTTGTTTTCCTAAGAGCTTCCTCTTTGTTAAAGGCCAAACCAACCCCGACCAAACAAAAGAAAAACCCTCAGAACGGCAAGAGCCCTGCACCCAGCACTCCCGCTACAAAGCAGGTGAGGTGCTTTTTATAAACCTTTTATTGTTATTTCAACGTGTTCAGTGCAGGCAGCCTAATAATTTTAGAAGTTCACTGTATTCTTCTGCTCCTAATATTTTTTTTTTTATTTTTAAAAAGACCCCCAAAGGGAAAGGTGAGAAGTCGCCTAAAATCCAAACTCCCAAAGCAAATTTGACTCTGCCTGAGATTAAAGCCAAGATTACTGAGGCGATGAAGAAGGTTTGGACCTTTTTTTTTTATCTACTTGTTTTAACATCTGTTAAGTGTTTTATATATTTATAATGAAAGAACAATCTATATATGTAGCTTATGTTTGAATGTTCTGCCTTCCTTAGGGTGTCACATTACCTAAAGTTCAGGCCAAGTTTGAGAACTTCATCAAGCATGGCCAAAATGTGTCAGATCCCAAGGTAAGTCATCAATAAAAGTAATTAATAAATAAATATATATATATATATATTATTTATTTTATTTTTTTACATTAGAAGGATGATAAATCTAGATTGGTTCAATTTCAAATTAGAGTAAAAAAGCTGAGACTAATTTAGTTTAAAAGTTACTTTTTGGTGTTATTCCAGGCTACCACCAGGGGGCACCAACAGCAAATGTTCAAAATTTATACACTGGGGGGGAAAAACACAGAAGACATGTTTATGACATATGTCTTATTTTTCTCTTTAGATCGTTGCAGAGCTGTGGAAGTGGAGACAGACACTGAAGGAAGACAAATAATTAAGTGTAGTTTTAACATTTTATGACTCATCACCATAGCTTCTCTGAAATCTTTGGAAGCCCGACTGTGTGCCTCACTCTTTCATTGAATCAACCTTCCTGAATGAATCCGGGTGAGCTGGTGATGGAGGCAGTGAAACCGTTGGCCCCGCATTTATTCACCGCCGATCACCCACTCATTTAGACATTTGTTTTGTTAAATAAATTCTGAAGCCACGTTACAAGTTTGCATCGCTGAATGTTTGGAGCCCGCAGTTTTGATTGATTTGACCTCATTTGGGAACAGTAGAATAGTGTCATCAGACAACAGTGTAAGCGCAATAAACCTGAAAACAACAACCTGCAACATGGTACCAAAAGTGAAGACTTTTCTTTTAACCGTCCAGATTGTCCTTTTTTTTAACAAGCTAAATAAACCTTTCATTGAAACAGTCGCCACCTTTAGGCTCTATTAGATCTGTTTTTGTGTCGTCACCACCGACAGCCCACAGGCCAAAGGTTGTGTACCTTCAAAGGTGTTGCATGCTTGAGGGAGTTTGCAAATGACTTGTGTAACCTTGTAGAAATTCCAGTGTGAGGAAGGTTCAAACTATGTGCTTATTTGACTGGTTAAAGTTAGATAAAATTGTAAATGGTAGTGCATGAAGCCTGTCAAGTGAGACCATTCCATGCAAGTGTTCATGTTTAGGATTTTAAAAGTGCTGTGGGTTTGAAGCGTCGGTGTGAACTTGTTAAACACAAATGATGTGCATCTGTTCCCTGCAAACTGAAGAAGAAATGTACCCAGTTTTCAGGATACTTGCATTGTTTTTATTTGCAACAGTTTCCTATTAAAACTTCCTTGCTGTCTTGACATTTTAAGATCTGTTTTTTATTTTAAGTTTGCAGAACGGTATTTAAACCTATTGGCAGGAAATGGACTGCTTCGATTGTTAGTTTTCGAGTTCGTCCTCTTGTTAATTAAAAACCTGACTTTATTCTTAGCTGTGTATGTTTTATTCAAGTTTTCTTGGCACAAGATAGCCCTGATTTGCGATGATTAAAGCAAAGTTTAAACTAGTAGGAGCTGTGGGTGCAGAGTCTATGTAGATCTAGTTCCCAAAAATCACTTTTTATATAAAAGCTTTATATCATTTTTTAAAAAGATAAGTTGTTTTTTCCACCTGTATCACGTTGCTTTGATCATTGATCATTTTATCATTCTTAAATACTCCTATAAGAGCAGCAATCATAAATTACTCTGTCAAATAAAATCTGTTTTGTGACCTTTGATCATATAACTTTTTTTTTTTAATACGGGCGTGCATTAAGAAAGCTGACAATGTTTAACTTGTGAGCTGTTGGCATGGTAATTTAAAACGATAAACTTTTCCAGTGTGTCATTTTACGGGCTTTTATGACTTCAGGCACAATTTTCAAAAAGGCCACCACCTTTTGTGTCAATCACTAAACACAATGAGCACAAACACAGCAAAATACCCCAGATCTCTGGTAAAATTAAACACCTGTAAACAAAAAAATGACAAATTTATGAAACTATTTTGTGGCTATATCAAACATGTTCATATTCATTTATTTCCTTTTTTTAAACTATTTACACACTGCTGTGTTAAACCTTAAACACTTAGAACTTTGACTTTCTTTAGAAGCATAAATGAGGTTTACCGAAAAGGTAAAAAATAAATAATTTACCAAACACTACATAAGACTGGTGCTGCAGACCGATGTAGATTTATTACCTCAAACCCAACCTAGTCAACATGAAGTCAAGAAATTATATGCCAGTGTTTCTACTGCTGTCAGCTTAGCAAACATTTTGTGTAAACAAATACTGTAAAAACTTGAAGCAACCTCCGCCGAGGCCACGGCAGCAATAGTGTGATCTGGGTCACTTGTTTCTGTGACTGTCATCCAAACCTATTTGTTAGTTTTTACTTGAATTTTTGCTAACAGAAAAGACAAACTCTGGAGGAGGTAAGAAAGGAGTCACCTGAGACCTTTGACCTCGTGACCTTGAAACCAAAAGGCCTTATTTTTAACCCTTGAAGTGTCCAGCTGTGCAGTTCGAAAATTCTCGGCATCATCTCTGTCATTGCGGGAAGAACCTCTTCGTTCTGCCTCTGTCCCGGCACAGTTATCATACCTGACTGGTGTGTTTTTAATCAAGCGGAAAACCTATTTTTTTACTGCTGAGGGATGTGAATAACCAGTTGGTTATTTGAAAAGACGGCACGCTGAAATGGCAGGAAGTGACGCAATCCTATCTGGGTCCAAAGTAGATAAACGTGTTTAGTGTGTTTATAGCTGTGTAAATGTGGGCTGGTGTTGTGCTGCTTGAGTTTAAAGTTTTGCAAACTTTTTTTTATTTTAGTATGTAAGCAGCCGTAAAAAAAAAAAAAAAATAGAATGACTTGGGTAATGACTGTACATGAGATATATTGTTCAACTTGATGTGTGACGACCAGATGTCCGTGCCGCTTATGGTTCATAATATATATATATATATATATTTATTTATTTATTTAAATTGACAGTTTTCCTTCGTGCTGAACGTTTGTCTGATGTTTACTTTCTGGCCTAAATAAGAGTGCTGTCAGGAAGTGACAAAACACAGGTGAGCAGTTACCACGGTGACCCCAGTGAGCCACATTTCCAGCATTTCTTCCGGTCCTGGCTCTGGTCGCACGCTTCTTCGACAGTTTACGCATCTAAACGTCAGCCTTCTGTTAGCTCCGGTGATGAGAAAAGTAACTCAGGTTACAGCTGGGTTGTAGGGAAGAAGGTGGATCTTGTTGCGTTGAGACATTTCAAAATGTCTGGGGTTTTTTGTTGTTGTTGTTGTTGTGATTAAGTTCCTAAGCCTGAGAGGAAACCTGTTCTGTCGGACCGAAGGCTTTCGATGATGAAACAAGAATTTACAGTATCCTAAAATGAGTCACTTTTTCTCAGAACAGTTATAAAATGATGGAAGATGAAGAGCTTTTCCTGTCTCGCTCTAGGAATTGCTTTATAATACAAAGAATAAAGTAATGATTTAATTATGGTCACAGGTTTACTTTAAGCTTTTTGTTATCCCCCCTCCCTGTCTTCTAAATGACCCCTCCATTTGTGGATAATTTGCAGTCAGGGTGATAAAAGTAATAGAAAGCATAAATTTATGACCCAACAGATTCAGTAGCACGGAGATAAATGCTCTGAACGTTTAGCTTTACTTTGACCGAGTGCCCCGCCCCGATCAGATAAAAGTTTGGGTTATGGGCAGAATGTAGTCACGGCAAAGCTTTCCTCGAAATAAACTGCAGTATAGGAGAGAATTACTCACTGCATCGGCAAAAAGCGACTTGTAATCTGTTGAATTTTTAACGTTTTTCCCACGCTTTTAAAAAGGAACCTTGTAGTAGGAGAAAAAGTAACTTAGCTCTTTTGAGTTTGACTGAGGAAAGTGTAGTTTGGTGGTTTGGCCGTTTAAAAGGCAAAGGTTTGTCTAGAGGGCGGGGGGGCTGAAGCCGTATGGTGCATTTAGGTGAGCTAGTACATTAGAGAAGTCTTAGTTTATAACTCATTACGAAGTCATGTGGAGGGGGTTGCCATAGCTCTGTGGTCTGTCACCTTCAGGCTGCACCCGAAAGAAAAACAACATGAAGCCATGTACAGATAGAGGTTCTGGCTGTTCCAGATTCCTGCTTGACTTTTACTTGTCTGTTTTAATGAATCTGGCTCACAGCCGACGAAATCCGATGCCCCGCTGCATCAATGCAGGAGCCCTGACCAAGTACTGTACAGACATAAGGCCAGCATTTTCTGTGGTCAGGTTTTATTGGTCTGACATGTTTTATTTGACCTGGATTTAGGGATTCCATTAGCAGAAATTAAGAATGAGTAAAATAATCAATGTCTTCAATTTGTTTTGTCTCTGCAGCAACATTTCTGATGCAAGTCATTATAAACCACCATTTGATGTTCTGAGTTCAAAATCCTTTAACTGATCATCTACTAGCATGTCCTTTTCTTTAAAAAAAAAAAATATAAATACATAATAAAATGTCCAGCATTTTCAAAAGTTTATTTTATTTACATTAACATACTTTTAAAAGGTTTTTAAAAAAATAAAAATACAAAAATAAAATGCTAACAAAAGCCAAGTCCATTCACAGGAACAGCCTTTACAAACTTCAAAAACGACAACAAAAAAAGGTTACCTGTCTATCATTTGTCATGACAACAACAACATTGGCAATTTGTGTTTAAGTCATGTCTAAAGTAATTAAAAAGAAGAAAAAAAATGCAGTGGTACTGACTGATTAATCAAGAAGCCACAGTACTAAATAGAAGAAAACAGCTTTTCTGTACATGAATAACTAATGCACTGAACCATGTGGAGAGCACTTCCTACATAATGCTGTACAAAAATCAGGTTTGCCATAATTTAAACTTAGTGCTTTACAGTTGTCGACAGTGTGGATAGTACGCATAAAGCACGGACAACTCCAAACATGGCAGGATCAGTAAGCTCCGGAGTAAACAGCCAGTATTTAAAAACTTGAATGCGTTTAGATTTTACAGTAACATCTTGCAGAAACTAAAAACGCACCATATTTAAAAATAAAAACACGTGTGGATACATTGATCATTTCTGGGTTTACAGCTAATGAGAATGTCAAAATGTTCCTATTTGCGATAGATTCCTGTCCTGTTCAAACAAATGATTTGTTGCTGCTCGGGGGTCTTGATATGGGATACTTGGGTTCAGCTTTTCTTTTCGGGCAGGATGCTGACAGCATGGCGCCTCCCACTAAGGCAAGGAATGCTCCGGCCCAGGCAATGAACATGGCAGCACCAAACTCATACCTTCAGAAAAGGATTTAAAAAAATTTAAAAATTCAGTTAAAAATGGCTAAAACAGGAAGGTTCTACTAGACAGAAAAGGCTTACAATTTACGTGGTTTATGCTTCTATAGATCGAATTCATGACAGAGATTCTCAGGAACTCACCTTGTATTGACAGGAGTGAAGGGGTCATAGAAGGCTCGGACGATGTCGTTAGCAAACCAAGAGCAGGCAACAATGGCACACAAAGCTGTGGGGAGCAAGCAATCAAAAACTTTAATCAACTTCCCCCCCCTTTGTGAAACACACACACACAAAAAAAAATCAAAAATGTCTACATAGGGACATTAAAAAGGCTACTTACAGCCAATAAGAATGATGATGCCGCCGGTCAAAGCAATGCGGGCCTTTTTCGCTTTGTCGTCGCCTCCACAGTTGGTGCATTTCATTCCCATGGTGGCTACACCAAGACCAGCCACAGAAGCAATGATGCTCACAATCATGAGGGCGCGTGTTGCCTGAAGGGCACCTGGTGGAGAAGATAAAGACTGGGTTAATCCTTCAGTTATCAGTCAATGCCAGTCAACAGTCAGCACGTAACTGAAAAAGGTGTAACAAGAACCAACAGATTTTCATTTCAATCACAATGGAAAAGAGGAAAAAAAAAAATGCAAATGGTGACTACTGATTAAAAAGCTGCAACCGACCTAGTTCCTGTTGTGCACTTAGAAGCTGTATGCAGGAAAACATGTGTGAACATTCAGTTCTAACAGAGCAGTTACTCTTGTTGCCCCAAACAACATCAACGCCACCACAGACCGGCTCCAACCCGGAAGAAACGCTGCATGTGGGGGGAGGGTGCGTGTGAGCGCAGGTGAGTCTGAAAACAGGTTGAACAGGTTTCAGGTTTCTTTAGGAAGACACTCCCAGTGGCAGGTACATGCAGCCCGCTTAGTAATTTGACATTTTTTTTAGTTTCAAACAGAGTACACAAACAGAACAAAGCGCCAAAAGCTGCATTCAGTTTGTGAAAAGTGTACCTGACGGTCACTCCAATTTATGGAGTATCATTTTAGCATTTTAGATACCAACTGTATTCATTGAAACTTCCTGTTCAAACTGCTTATTTCCTACTAGGTGCATTTTTTTAATTCCTTCATTTTGAATCAAAGCTTTAAATGGCTGCCCATGTAACTTCACATTTAAATCTGCTGTTAAACAGCAGCGAGCAAATAGTTTCAGTGAAGTTTGTCTCCTGCACCTGTTGACTGTTAACAGTGAGTCATACAGGTGTTTAACCTTTAACTACATCTGCCCTGGAAACAAACATGGAGGTGAAGCTGCTCAGGACAATGGCTAAAAAAAAGAAAAAACAAAACAAAATGGGTAATCATTGCCAAGGCCTCGTGCATTCCCGCCTTTCAGACTGAAAATGCAAAGAATTCAGAACATTCTGGCTTTCTAGTCGTTTTAACCCTTTATAGTTCCGTTCAAGACTTTAAAGCTTCAGTCAAAAGGGTGACGAGAACCTGATTGGCTGCGAAAAGAAGTTGGCTAAAATTGAAAAAAAAAAAATCCCTTTACCTAACAGGTGGACGTGATAGTTTTATCATTTTTCGTGTAATGCAACTACACGTAAAGGTCGTTTTCTTCCAAAACAATTTGTTTTAAATGAGACAGGAAGCGGTGAAACACGCATTAACACCAAAATCAGGGCGATGTAAAGCGTTGAAGAGGGCGACCGATAGACGGGGGGAGGAGAGTATTCAAACTCACCTTGTTTTTCCAAGAAGTCACACAGTGAAAACTAAAACCACCTTTAATTCTTTTTTTTTTTTTTTTTTTTTTTTTTTAACTACACTTCCTCCTCTAGAAATGACGGACAAATAAGAGTAATCTATTCGTTTCACTCACTGTTGAGCTGCAGCATGGAGTCGTACACCTTGCACTGAATCTGCCCGGTGCTCTGGAAGGCGCAGGACATCCACAGTCCCTCGTACATGGACACCGCCGTGATGATGTTGGACCCAACGAAGGCAGACATCTTCCACTGGGGCAAAATGGTCCCAATAACCAGTCCAATTACACCCAGAAGACCCAGGGCGAAGCCCAAAATCTGAAGACCTGAGTTGGCCATTTTAGCTTCTTCTTCTTCTTCGAATAAAAAAAAAAGGAAAAAAATGAAGTCGACGACGTCCACCTGCTCCGAGAGTCCCCTGTTCCTTCTTTAAAAGTCCAACAGGCAACAAGTTTGTTTCGCTGTTGTAAATGTAAGGTCCTTAAAATTGTTTAGGGATTCAGTAGTTTGCTCTCTAAGTATAAAATAAGCAAAAACGAAGGATATTTGACCTTTAAACGTCTCTCGGTGAAGTCCTCGCGCACCTGTTCCTCTGCCGCACCTTAACTGAGGGAGTGGACCGCGGGAGCGAGCTTTTTACGCGGTTTCTGTAGCAGGTGGGCGGGGACGCGCACGCAGTTTCGTCTCATCAACGGGAAGAGCGTGCACCTGAAGTATCGTGACGTCAGCGCTTCCTGAAACAGACTTCTGAGCTGCAAAACAGAAACAGAACGGTCATGTGATGTTATTTTGTCAAAAATATGAGGGGGAAAGACGACAATTGGTCCAACAATTAAATAGAAATAAAGTTAAATTAGATATAGTTGATTTATTTAGAAATAATTCGGAAAATAAAAATTTTCAAATAATATTTCGTTATCTTAAATTAACACAATTATTTAATAGAATTTAGTTTTGAGCGTCATTCTGGTCCACACTCCATACCAGTAGGTGGCGGTAATGCACCAAATTCGTAGTTTGCCAACCGCCAATAAAAATTTAAAAAGAAGAAGAAGAAACAGAACGGCCTTTCTGACCCAGCCCTGGTTTATATTCCCTATTTCGACTTTGACTTATCAAAATAGGGAAACCGTAGCTCCTGAGCGTAAATATTCGTGGGGCGGACATTCGTTTCTTGAATGGTTAACTGCACAAATTTTTACAATTCGCGTTACATTTTCTGTGGAAAAGGGATGTATGTTGTTATATATTGCCCTTTTATTGTATGCACAAAGTTGTCCCCTATTCAATTGAGAATGAATAACCAAAAACTGTTTTAAATTCCATTTAAAAGTGTTCAAGTAGTTGAAAAAAACCAAACAATATACAACAAGCCAAATAATGATATTTTACATTATTTATTAAAAGGAACTATAGTTTGGGACCAGCCACACCTGTAAGCAAATAATACATGTCATACTTCATCTTACAAAGTTGTCCGTTTATTGAATTTAAAGCATTTAATTGATTTATTTTTCAGTAGTATAAATAAGAACCCCAAACACCTAAAATGTCCTAATTTGTGTGGGATTTTAATATGTAAAACTGAGCGCACTCTTTGACCTGCCTAAAAGCAAGTGAAAACAGCCGCTATGATCATGTCACTCAACCACAGCAGAACACTTTTTGTTAACACTGTGGTTTCTAAACTTGTGTTTGTGAAATCCACTTGGGTAAAGTTGAGCCATGAGCTCAAACCTATGAAGTTGTGTTCTGATAAGAGTGCACAAATGAGCACAACACTGGCATCTAATTAGATGTCTACGCTGCAAGTATTCTTTAATCTCTTGGTTACACGTGTATTTAAGTACAGATCAGATTAGTTATATGCCAAATGAAGTTATATATATATGCTAAATGAAGTTAGCTTCTAACCAGATGTGCACATCAGCTTGTGTGTCAAATAAATCCAAAATAAAAATCCAAGTAAAGACATTAAAATTAATTTTGCATGATTAACAGTGGAAAGGGGCTTTATTTTTGTTTTTGCTTTTAGAGTCTCCTTCTCTCGGGCCTTTGAAATCACATAAACACAGCTGTACACTGCTGGATTGAGAAAGAGTCTATCCTAAATGCCTCGGGCCTTTAAACATAAACAACCTGAACAATCTCCGCCCAGCAAACCTTTCTAAAAATGGAATAAATTATATCTATTTTTATTAAAATTTGACACAAAACTACGACAATGCTACATGTTAAAACAGTACAACCATTGCTTTCCATAAAGGCTTTGTAGCCAAATGCTAATGACACTTATCTTAAATTAAAAATCAATCTCTAAAACTATTTCCATAAAAGAGAGCAAACAACAACAATTTTTTAAACAACAATAAAACCAGATATTTCAACCATGTATTGAATATAAATAGGGAAATCCTAGTTAGTTATCTACTCTATAGTTTGAGTTTATAGTCCTAAGAAAATTCAGTTTCTTCCTTCTTTCACTTGTATGTTCTGTATTTGTGACCAAGTTTTGGGTCTTTGTGTGTAGGGTTAGGGTTAGGGTCTGTGAACGATGTGTTGTCTGCCATGGCCAGCAGGCTCAAACACTTCACAGCTCAAATTCATTTTTACTTGTAATCCCAGCCTTGCCTGAGGACAAAACTGATGTTCTCCTGGTCAGAATAAATGCAAAAAGTGCTCAAAACAAAGACAGAACAGCACAGTACAGTATATCCAACACTGGAATTAAAAAAAAAATGGTGTAAAGAAACCTAAACCAAAAGGAAAGCAGACATGTCAACAAATAGTAGATGGAGTATCTGGTGTGGCTCTGAGTCACAGTTCAGCAGGAGGCAAATGTGACACCTGGGCTTCCAGAAACTCATCAGCCAGGACTGCTGCACCAATTACATACCAGCCGATCTGACCTCACGGGCTACATTTGTACACTCGTCAGTTATAAGAATGAGAATCTATATTATTCTGTAACTGTCATGCAAACCTGTCACTTCCCCTTCAGAGACTTCTCTGCACCACTGCAGTAAATAAAGAAGAAGAGGTGTAAACCAAAAAAAAGTGAACTGTTTCCTGTAAATCAACATTTTGTTTTATCTTTTTATGACCGGTTTTCTAAATGGCCCAAAAGATGAACTTATCTCTTCTCTTTAATATAAATGAAAGAGCTTGGGGGGATTATTTATTTCCCTTTTATCTGGCATAATTAACGCCAACACTTTCCAAAATAAAAAAAAAGGAATAAAAATAGTCAGGGGTGGAGATTTAAGAAGTAATCCACAAAGCTAAGACAGAGAGTCCTGTTTGCCCTCAAGGTATCCTGCTCTCTGTTGACAGTTTGTTCTTATGACGGCATGAGAACAGGAATTCCTGGGACTTTCAAGGTCGTTTACTTGACTCAGACCGGCGCAGATGTCTTCTTTTGGAATTTCAACCAAATCTTTTGTTTCACTGTGGCATGGCAACAAATCTCGAAACCATTACCCTTAAAAATGAACGGAGCTTATTCAGACTTTTTCTCTGTGTTGAAAAGCAGCGCTTCGGTCGGGTAGCTGACTCTGAACAAAGGCAGTTGATTCATTGGCTTCACCGGTCAAACTGGTTTCGTGTGGCGCCTGCTCGTGTCTTATCAGTTCTTAGAAAACATAAAAATGAGGCAAAGACATCAGTTTCTGTGGATGGGCAGATTCAACAAGTACACACATGTGAAGAAGTCTTCTAAAAATGATAAAACCTTACCATCCACCAAATTGAGTTGTTTTGCTGTTTTGTTTTGTTTTCTTTTGACTGATACTAAAGACACTCTCTGAGTCATCACATTACATGGACACATGAAGTATACAATTAAGATTCTGGATTTGTCTCACATGACTCATCAAACAAATTTCTCCGGGGCGTGCCATTGAATCAGTGGCCTCAGTCTAACTGTTACACATAGCTAACTTTACTGGATTTCACAGGTTTTTTTTCCCCCTGTAGAGTACAGTATTTGGACTTAACATCAGATTTGTTTTATGTTCATGTTTATCAGTATGACTTCTGTTTGAACCATGAACAAGTTTTTGACAGGACAAATGTGGACCCCCTGAAAATCCTTCCTTTTAAGTTTTCTCTGACACTTTTACCTGTGAGGTTTGCAGGTAATTACTTTTTTTTTTTTAAAAAAAGCTTTGATCACATGCTGGAATTAAACCCTGTAATTTGACTCGGTTATGATCTTACCTTTTTGACTCATTTACTCCACATGACCAAATAAGGGCACAGGAAATGGGACAGGTGATTAGATGAAACTACAGTGGGTGGACAAAACTCTGGGGTGAAATGCTGCCACCTGCTGGTTTATGTAATAACAGCACATAACAACCGTAGTCTAGTATGGGAAGACGTTCTTCCTCTCGCCTACACCATTAAACTCTCTCGCATTTACTATCAAATTGAAACCCTCTGACAAATACAGCTTGTGAAATTCGCTGATGACATCTCCATCCAAGGCCTCGTGATGATGAGAGAGCCTACAGGATCTGATGAAATTACTGATGCACAAAATCAAGTACTACAAGTAGGAACATGGTAAACTTTGGAATAAGTTTTTTTTTAATTCAAAGAATAACAAGCGACATACAGGTTGAAGAGTGAAGTAAGTTGAAGTTTTGCATTAGAATGTGTGCTGTTCATAATAAGCTGTTCATGGGCCTAGTTTTATTACAATTTTAAAAATAGGAAATACATACAGAATATCCTAAATTTCAGAGTTCATTTTATTCCTTCTCATATTGTTTTTATCTTTCAGTATGTTGTGGGCCTCCTGCAGAGCAGATACTAACTTCAGACAGGTAGCTTCAGGCGTGATAGTGTGGGTGAGAGGGTTTGATGTATGTCAGAGGAAGAATATTTTTTTTGTCTTAAGGGGCCTCCCATTGTCTAGCTTCTAGTTTCTCTAATTGTCTTGTACAGTTGTAATCAGTATCTTACCTGCGGTAGAAATTGCTCAGGAGTTCTCTCGGGGGAAGTCAAGCTCATCTGAGCTGAGCCAAAATCCAAAGTGGAGTGCTGCCAAAGTGATTTATACTGATCAGATATTGTTTTTATTACAGAAAAAAATCGTCCAATGCAAAATTATGATGTTAAAAAAAATGCAAACAGGTATTCATAGGATAAAAAAGGAAGAATTTATGAAGGAACTTCTTCATTGATGAGAGTCAAAGTTGTCGAAGGACTGTTTACTAATATGAATTAGGGACAGAACCAAGCTCATCACCTGTTTTTGCCTGTGTTTGGGTGCATTTAGCTGTCTGTTAGCACAACATCTCATGAACTCCTTGACAGATTTTAATGAAACCTTTAGAAAGTAATCACTGAACATGCTGTACATCTGTAACTGATTAACTTCTGGAGACAATCCAAATCAATCAGGAAATGCACAAAAAATGTGAATCGTTAAATCAATTCAGTTTTACATAATCATTATTTAAGCTGATGATCTAAATGTTCTAAATATACATACGCACACACACACAAAACAACAGTATCATTTGACTGACCTCACACATCCAGTGCCTCGGAAAAGATAATTAACCCAAGGATGAGATTTTCTCACATCTAAATTTAGCATGTAGAGTCCTATAATGGAAACATGGGCCTGCTGGAGGGAATTTGGTTCCTCCAGCTTTCGTGAGAACTGCATTTGGTTTAATGCCTTAATCCTTATTTGCTGCATTAAGAAACATAAAGCACCATTCAGTCTGAGCAAGGACTGCTTCCCTGTGTGTGGGTTTACTGTGAATAATCTCATCTAAATACACAAGTCAGGCTTTCATGAGATTTGAGATGCCGCAGCAAAGAATAAGGAGGATCAAAGGAGGAAACGGGGCGTCTGACCCCTACTGGGGTCACGCCTCAAAGGGGAAATCGATGCAAAAGCAATACTAATCTGCCACATCTGATGCAGTTTAATTTCAGTCTGTTCTGCAGAGTGACTTGAAGCATAATTATCAAACATCAATTCACCACAGCTGTCACTGACAGACCGTGATGTCTAACAGATTTCTGGGGCATAAATCAGAGATGTAAATGAAGCCTTTTATTCGTCTGATACGTTCTGCCTAAATAATCTTGGTCCTTTAAAAAGATGAGCAAATCTGTAGATCAAACAAATGAGAGTTTACTTTTAAACATCCTCAAAAAGTAATAGTATTTGTTTATGTGGGTTCTTGTCATTTATTTCATCTTTACTTGCAGCTTGGCCAAGATGAGGTGTGTTGGTTTACTGGTTATTAAAGGTGCCAGTGCATGCTGTTTGCCTTTTATTCTACTGGTTTCGTCACAATTCATGTCTCCGTTGTGGCAACTTTGGAAAAAAATGCTGCATCAAAACACACAGCTCAATTGGTAATAGTGTGCTTTGACTTTTGGTAGCAGTACATTGTAAAGCCAAAAGGACATTTGCAAAAACTGCTAAAATTTTTCCCATAGACAACAATGGGATGTTGGCAAACCCCAGTCCTCTTTGGAGCTTTACAGCTCAGGCATATTTCACCGCAGAAACATCATTCAGAGTTTAAATGGGTCGCAGAAATTTGGACTTTATATGACTGAACTGGCATTTTGATATCTTTAATGGTTTTACCACAATCACATGTTAAGTTAGGTGATTCTTTAGAGCTTTTAGAGTGAAATGTTCATTTTAATGTTGTGATGTTCCACACCTACTATTGAGGTGTCAAATATTTTAAAATAAATATTTTTACTTCCTCAAAAGTTATACTATACTTTATACGTCAAAATGTTGGCATTTTTGTCTTCTTTCACCCAGTGTTTCTCCCACTGCTCCAGAATTTATGGTTTTCTCTCAAATTCCCTCAGCGTGCAGAGTGTAAGAGTGTAATCATCTACCACCGACACCATTGGTCAGTACCAAGATCGTTTTTTTTATTTTGCTGCAAAGGTCATCAGTGAATATTTTATTTTAAATGAGCCTCTTCTAATTTTTATGTTGTCTTCATGTGTATTTGATTTGGGTTTTATAGCCTAAAGACAAATGATTTTTCCCGTTGTGCTTTGAGCACTTCACGGTCTGCATGTTAAAACACCAGAACTAGGATGTACTCAAGTGTAAATAAATCTGCCTCATTTGTTTATGATTTCAATTTTTTTTGTGTGTGTGTGTTTATTGTTTCATTTGGGTTGTTTGTCTCGTTTGTCTCTATGTGGCCCTGCGATGGACTTGCGACCTGTCCAGGGTGTCCCCCGCCTCTCGCACAGTGACTGCTGGGGATAGACACCAGCTCCCCGCGACCCGGGATGAAGAAGCGGGTAAAGAAAATGGATGGATGGATGTTTCATTTGTTTATTCAAGGCCTGCTCAGTAACAAAGATTGCATTCTTCTCTTGTTTTTTTTACTTTCCATCACAGGAGGGTGCTGTTAAACACGTTTGTTGTAATATTTTTAAAACAAAAGATTTCAAACAGCAAGTCAATTTGGTGCAAAAATCTTGTGAAAAGTATTAAAAGACAGAAAAGTCATCTCAGACATGTCTCGTTGACACTGTTTTGAAGCTGATGCAAGAAATCATTTGCATTTTATACACGCTTTGAACCTCTTACTTCTGGTCAAGCCCTTCTAAAGAAACCATGTCAGTGAGACATCCTCCTTATCTTATAAACTAGGTCCAAAATGTGCCATATACAACCAATTTAAGACAAGTTTGGGTAAGCTGACCTGTCCCTTTTGGTTATGTCCAAACAAATCATGGCTGCCTGGGGACTTCTGACTGCTTCTCAGCGCTGCTCGTTTGGACTGGACTAAAATGCAGCACACAGACACAAAGTAAACAGTTAGATGTTTTAATTTATCTGCGTGTTAGTAACATTTTGGGGGTGTTAGTTGAGATAACAGAGAGGTGGAATTCAAGACTTTGCCGGCAGAGTTGTAGTGGAGAGTGGGCAGGCTGGTGAACCTTAGAGTGTTGGCTGAGGGACTTTTAGTAGAGCCACAGTGACACAGCTTCAAGGTAACATTTTACTCGAAAGTGGGTTATTTAAAACCTGACCTGGTAATGCCTTTACAAAAACACTATTAGGCACGATGAAGTGTGCACATACACTTTTCTAATATGCACAATTCTGCTTTATTATTATTATTATTAGTAGAAATATTACTTTTGAGTTGCAAGAGATTTGCATTCATTGGTACAAATGTACTGAGAGTCCGTATTAAACACACCCCCTGCTGCTGGAAATAATCCATGGAGCTGGAATATCCCCAAACAAACACTCGCAGATTAAAGCATTCAGACCTGATATGAAACGCTCATATGTTTATCTCTGATGCAACATCACAAGTCACGCAAATAATGACATTTCTTTAAAAAAAAAAATCAGAGATAAACTTAGAGTGCAGTTAATAAGTAACTGTATTATCTGAAGTTTGAACTTCTCAAATGAATTTCATTTCCAATTACATTTTCCCCCGAAGTCTAAAAAATAATATGTTTCTGTGGATTATCCATTTATTGACTCTCTTCAAAACTAAATGCTTACATTTAAGTTGGTTGAACAAATCGTCGACAGCTGTGTGAGGAAATGGCAGCCCTGTCTAAGTCTGGAACATGCAGTCATTTGGCCACACCTCAGAAACACAGCAGCGTCACAAAAAGAGCTCAAAGATTGTAAGAGGACAATATTTTCTTCCATTTTCTTCTGATTGGAGCAGTGTTCCTGATGTATGAAGAGACATTTGATGTTTTAATCACTGTAGTTTGTATACCTGATTCCAGTCGTGATTTTTCTAAAGTATAATGGGCACACCATTAAAAACAGTTTTCAGCGTAATGCACTCAAGTACAGCATCATCGTTTTGCTCTCCACAGGAGGCAGATGATTATGTATTTGTTTCTCTGTGTGTTTCTTTCTGTAACCAAAATATTTCATTAACCACTGGACAAATTTTAATGAAACTTACAGAAAAAAAAATGTTGGATCTACATCTACAACTGATTCACTTTTGAAGTCAGCCCCTTTCGAGATGGCCGCCACAGCTAAGCAGCCTTAGGAAACACAGAAATGGCTACAATGCAGCCAGTTTAACAGATATTAAGCTAAAATCTGTTGTGGTAGTAGCTGAGAGTCGTTCCTAACACATACTCCAAGCACTAACTGATCATACCAGATCTGTTTTTAAAACTGTGCTATTAACTATTGGAGTCAACTGGGCCTGTCTGTTAGCAAAATAGTTCTCCTGAACTGCTGGATGGATTTTGATGACAGTCTTAGAAACTAATCACTGGGCGTATTTCTATTACTGATTACGTTTTGGAGTTAATCCAATTTAAGATGGCTGCCACAGCCACATGACCTTAGGAAACACAAAAATAGCTATTATTAAGGCAGCTTTACAGGTCCAATATTGAAATTAAACTTGATTTTCTGGTTGCTGACAGTTATCCCCAACACACACACCGAGCACTTTACAGTGTGCAAGATTTTTGCGTAAAACTTTCGCATTTACTGTTGGCGTCAACCCCGTCTGTCTTTCATCAAAATTTCTCCTGAACCACTGGAGGGACTTTAATGAAACTCACAGAAAGGAATCATCAGATGGACAACTAATTAACTTTGGGAGTCAGTCACTTTTAAGATAATAACTAAGTCAGTTTTACAGAAACTGAGCTAAAAGTTGATGTGGTAATAACTAAGAGTCAGTCCCAACACATACTCCAGGCTTAGTATAAATCAGTGTGACAGTACCATGAGCTATCTGCGAGTGTGTAGGTTTTGTAAAGGCAGAATTCATCACGGAGCTGTTGTTCTGGGCTGGCTTAGTTCACAGACGTGCGCTTGAATAAAACTGCTCAATTAGTGCCTAAACTTTTGCTTCAAGCCTCGTCGCAAATCATTTCATAGCTACCGCAGTGCGAACCTGCTGAAACCAGCACTAACGTTACCTTCCTCTAAACCTGATCACAAAAACATGAAGCGGTTCCACTTACATCCGTCTCTGAAACCAGGGGCAAAGCACACATGTATGTTCTGTAAAGACAGGAGGAGAAATGATCCAACGAGATGTTAAGCTGATTTAGCCTCTAATCTCTCCCAGATGTTCGTCGTAACTCAGCCGGGGCCCGCAGTCACTTACTACACTAATATAATTCCTTATTGCTTTAAATGCCCTCTCCCAATAATCTGTTCCCACCTATATATTTCATGAGGCTACGTGGATTAGGCTTTTGATTTATAATAGCGTGAAACCCAGTGGGCAACTGCAAGGACGAATAAAAGGAGGACAAAAAAGTGTGGATGACCTGTAGCGCCTGGAGGGAAAATCTAATAATACATTTTTGAAGGGGCTTCAAAAAAAAAAAAAAGGAAACGTCAAGAAATAAGACAAAAATTCAAGCAGGCACTGCTTACAATCATACAAATATATGTTAATTTATTGAGTAATATTTCAGAATAAGACATCTCCTTTCGATTCATGTAAGGGGTTGTAGAAATGTACACGGGTCTGAAGACAAACACGGAGGGAGGGTGAATCGAGGGCTCGTCTCTGTAGATACTGAGAGGGAAGTCATCGTTAAAGAGCCAATGTATGCATGCTTTAAAAAAAAAAAAAAGTCACTCGGCACAGTTTGTCCTTTTTATTGCAGACCTCTGATTGCCATTGTTGATTTGCAGATGGCCTCTTGGCTCGTTTGGTCTCCTTGAGTGCAGGCTGGTAGTTCTCGTTGCATATTGCTGGTCTTGTTCTCTTCCACTCGGAGTGCTCCAAAAAGAGAGGAGAAAGAAAAAGAAAAAAAAGGCAGTACCTTATGATTATGCTGAATCTTTGGGCTCTTATTGTGAAGGAGTCCAACAGAAATCCTTGGCAACACTCCGGAGGGTGTCAGAAGAGCCAGGCCTGCTCTCTGTGGCTTGAACTGCCAGGGCCCTTTTTTTTATTTTTTTATTCACTCACTCTTTTAAGTTATGGCTTTTAAAAACTTCTCCTTTGTTGTTCCTTTAAGAAAAATAAGCATCAGTGTTTCTGGAAGACTTGTTTAAGTGAGAGATGGAGAGAGGAGATAAGCATCTGTAAAAGCAGGTTAAAAGCATTCTGGAAGACTTCCATGACCAAAACTGAGCAGCCGCGGGGCAAACAAGTCGCCTTCTCAAGATGTTTTTTTTCACAGCTCAGTTGCACAGTGGAATCCAGTTTTAGCTAAATGTAATTTAGGATTCATACAATTATGGATACAACAGTATATAAAAAAAACACGCCACACAGGAGCGAGCTATGCCTTCCTCTGAGGGATCTGCAAGGGTTATGACCAGAAAGCAGTAAAAGAAAAAACAAGAAGCACACATTAACATGGATGACTACATGTCTGAGAAAGAAAAGATAATAACGTAGTACATCGGATACATCTATACAGTGTTCATGGACATAGCAAACAAGTGAACCGGCAGCATTCCTCGACAAATGTACTCACTCACTCTGTAGAGGCGTCAGGTTTTAGCTGCAATACACAACATGGGTAGCTTCTGTATTCTGCACTAAAAAAATAAAAAATAAAATAAAACCCAACAACTTGTAATCGCAGTAATTTTTAGGATTGCATTTAAGAATTTTAAGTATCGTTTTCAATTTATTTTGATTATGTTTGGGTGGTTGTTTCCAATTTCCCTACCTTTCCTACCTAGTGTATATGGCACACTTGTAAGTATTCAATAAATTAATTTAATGAAATCAAAATAATCAGAAGAGACCAGGTTAAAAAAAGGTTCAAAGAATGGCTGCATTTGGACCTTCTGAACAACACAACAAGGTATCACAACCACTGTCCCGACGGAAACTGTCAGGTTTGTAATGAATGTGTCAAAACATAAAGATTTGCTGAAAGCATAAAACCCGCCGTCACCCCAATCGTCACCTATTGTTACCATCTCTGACCATTAGAGGGCGCCAGTTATGCAGCGTTCTGATTAGGCTGAATGGGGCACATCTGAGCAGTTTGGAAGAACAACTTGGAACAAATCAGGACAGCAGGATTTAGCAAAACTGTGTTGACAGTAACTGACAAAAGAGATTAAAAAAAAGACACCAACAAAACAAAGGATGCATAGCTCAGAACAGTTTCACGTAGTGCACCAAATACACCAACATATTACAATATTGTAATTAAATTATTACCCAGCATTCAGTGTGATGGAAATGTTTTTTTTTCCCCCCCTTTTTGGATGAGCTTGAACTGAAATACCTGGGTTTTGTTTTGGAGCTTTTCCCTGGATGTTGGTGTTTCTTACAGTGCAATACAGTTTTTGGATTCTCGAACCTTTAGGATAAATTAGTGCTGTGTGATTTTAATTATTGCCCGGTAGTCTAAATAACTCTGATAAAGTCAATGTATTTTAAGAGCCTTTCGGGATGGGGAATTTTGTCACCCTCTCATGCCATTTCTTTTGTGTCTTGTCTTACTGTTACACTTGGAGTCACATAAACACACACAAACAGACTCACACACACACTAACCTTATAAAAACACTGTGAGCATACGCCTACACAGGCTGCGTTATGTGGAAGAGAAAGTTAATGGGCTGTAGATTCTGCAGTTAAGGAGATGTGTGCAGGACACGGAGAGAGACGTTCAAACTCTCACATGTGGTCACGTCCTGCTTTTGGTTTTATCATTGCCACGTTAGCGTCACATGACCCGGCGTCCTGTAAGAGAGCACTTTACTTTCTGACTTCTTCAGAGCACAACAACCCCCCAAAAAACCTTTACATTCTACCTGCTTTTGCTTCCACTCACTGTTTTTCTTTGTCACACGTGGCAACATGGTGCTTTTCTGTTTTGGTCTTCCATTTTTTTTTTCACATCTTTTGCTGCTTTTCTCGTATTTTAGGTTATATACTGTAACATTTTCCCTTCCTGTCTACTTGCAGTATGACCACCTGGACGACTTACTGAAACCTTCATTTTTACATAAGATGCTTGCTTTTGTGGGGCTAGAATCTTGTGGAGTTCGCAGACACCTGACGTTTAACCTGATACACTGAGCATTAATTCATAATTTACTGACTAGCTATCCGCTTGAGTTACAACAATCACTCAAAGGGTTACTAAAAAAACCCAAAATAATTATTAAAAGATTCACTATTAAAGATTCTGGTTTCATCTGAAGGAATATCACACATTTGTTAATATTCCATTTTTTATAGCCCACAGCCATGAAAGGCAGAATTGACATGGATCCCCTGTGTCTGTACATGTTCAATTTCTGTCTGTTAGCAAAATATCTCATGAGCTCCTAGATGGATTTTAATGAAACTCTCAGAATGGAATCATTGGATGTACATCTAAAACTCGTTAATTTTTGGAGCCAATTTGATTTAAGATGGCCGCCACAGTTGACTGACCTTTTAAAACACAAAAATGACCATAAATCAGGTAATCTTACAGATACTGAGCTAAGACTTGGTGTGGTAGTACCTGAGCGTCACCCCCAACACATACTTTGAGCACGAACAGATCGTACAAGATCTTTGTCCAAAACCTTTGGCATTAACTGTTACAGTCAACACTGTTTAGTTGTTAGCAAAATATATCATGAAATACTGGACTGAGCTTAATGAAATTCTCAGAGAGGAATCACTGAATGAACATCTGCAAGTGATTAACGTTTGGATTTAACCCAATTCAAGATGGCCACCACAGCTAATTGCCCTTAGAAAACACAAAAACGGCTACAACTCAGTTAATCTTACAGATATTGATATGAAACTTGGTGTAGTAGTAGTTCCCATCGTTCCCATCACAAATGTTGAGTACTAACTGATAAGAAAAGATTTTTGTTTAAAACTTTGACATACAAGGTGGTGGGTGTGATATGCATCCCTTCTAAGGTATGCTGGTTTTGTTATTTTAAGTATTTATAATGGCGGCAGCGAAATTATATACACTAAGAGAAAAATGTGGGCATTAAAAATCCTTTATTGTCACTCAGTGACTACTTTGCATCACCAAATGCTTTACTTTCATACCACGAGCTTATGTGTAACTTCAGAAGTACACAATCCTGTGTGTCACCTGCAGCAGGAACACTTTGATATCATACAGTAGTCAGTAATGCACAGTTGGAACTCAGACCGAGCTTGTCCAAATCCCCACGGCACACAGCCACACAGCACTGGTGGCTTTAAAATACCAGAATATGAACTGAGTGATATTCCTTGCAGAAAAACCCAGAAAATAGAAGAAGGAAAAAAAAAAGAGCAACTAATTTCCTCCAAAGACCCCCTGTCGTAAAGAGCGTGCGGAGCCGCGCGCGCCTCTTTGTCTCACAGTCATTATCATATCAACATGCTGCATGCAACGCTGCCAAAGCTCCTCTGCCTATTTTGCTGCATAAATTCCTTATCAACATTCCCCGAGAATACACCTGCTAATCCTGCTCACTTCCCAAATGAACCGCCTCCATGCGATGACCTGTTTTACAGTTTCCCCTCACACTTTCAGACTTCTGCGTTTCACCCTCGGCGCCGCACATTCGTAAAGCCTCCGATTCACATCCTTGGAACCCCTCCGTCACATTATGTTGCAGTTTGTGTCAGACACTTGCATTTTCTGTCATTTGTCCTGCACATTTCCCAACAAAGAGCCGATACAAGATGGCCACCACATCCAATGACCTCAGAAAACACAAGAACGGATATAATTCAGCTAATTTTGGAGAAGTTGTGCTGAGATTTGGTGTGCTGGTGGCTGAGAGTCATCCTCAGCACACCTTCTGAATGCTACTCATAGCTCAAGATTTTTGCTTCAAACTTTAGCATTAACTGTGGGAGTCAACTCTCCTTGTCTGTTAGCAAAATATCTTTTGAACCACTGAATGGAATTTAATGAAACCTTCAGATAGTAATCATTGGATGTATATCTACAACTGATTACCTTCTGAAGTCAGTCCAATTCAAAATAAACCCCACAACTAATCAACATTAGCCAACACAAAAATGGTTATAGCCAATTTTAGAACTATGAAGCTATAATATTATGTGATAGTAGCTGAGACTCATTCACAGCACATACTCTGAACTTGACATTTACAAAATGGTGCACAATGTTATTTTCAAGGTTTCAACAACTCCAGCTCTGTCATTTCTCATCACAAGATGATCTAATACTCTGGCATGAAAGCTGGCAGGCGACATGCATTCCTTCAAGGAATGCTGGGCCTTTATTTTATAGAGCAAACAATCACAACCGTTGACCGACCGCGCCGAGGAATCATCCATTTAATGAACTACCTTCAAGCGCAAAGTGGCCCAGAAAATCCTCGTCCGTGCTATTTTAAAATGTATACGGGACTAAAAGTCAGATGGTTCACAAGATGGATGAAGTATCACTTCCTCACAGACACATCAGAGACACTACGCTGCGCTCGGTGTGAAGGACACAGAAGAGATTACCCACAGTTCCTCTGCCTCATTCACACACACACAGACACACACGTGCGCTGACTCTTACTGTCCATCCACAGACATCCACTCACAGGGGTTAAAGCACAAACGCACCAAGACATTCACTCAGACAAGTCTTTTTTTTTTTTTTTTTGAGGGGCAATTCGTCCAAGGTGATTTGATATAGCAAGCAAGTGGATAAGCTGCGAGACATCCTCAGAATAACAAGTGCTGCAGCTCACAAGCTCTGCTGGCTTTAATGTTGGGCTTCAAACCTGGTTTCATGCTGACAGCAGATGCTGAATGAAGTCTATATGTATATTACGTCACTTTTTCAGGCGTCAAAATCCGAAAGCGCACATGAGCATGTGCGAACATTAGTGTTCGTGTTGTAGAGATCGAAGGGGGGAAAAGAAGGCGTTGCCCTTTTGTTACCCAATCACACATTTTCCTTTATTTATTAGGTTTTCTTTTTTTTTTGTTGCAATTTTAGAAAAAAAAACTGCACATTTTCATCCTTTTAGTAAAAGTTCCAAGCTTCTCGTATTGCATGTAGATTTTATGGCTCGTTTTCCAAGATATTGTTTGTTTTATTTTACTTTTAAATTTCGTTTGATTCATTTTTATTTTATTTTGAAAATTCATTTGGTTATTCTTTTTAAATCCTATGTTATTTTATTCTGTATGACCCTCTTTAGGTTTTTCTCACATTTTCTATATCTATTCTTTTCTGAGATCCTGATTTTGTCTTGATCAGATTTATCGACACCTTTTTTTGAGTCAGATCTCATAAATTCAGGATTATTATCATCCTAACAGCCTCCGTGTCCATCTTTGTTGATGTAAATTCCAATTTTATTCAGATAATGGGTGACACACCTTAAGAGCGTAGATAACGGGGTTTAAATTTGGATTTGAACATCAAATTTTAAACAACTTTTCTTCATGTCGGCCTGCTGGACTGATCTGACCCAGTCTCATCTGGCTTTGAGTTGACCTTAATGATTTTTTTCAGCTGTTGTCAAAACAGTGGGTCGAGGGCTGACCTGAGCCACACTGTCAACAACCTTGGGTCCCAAATGGGGTCCATATGGGTGAGGATTATGGTACTGAGTCAAGAGTGGTCAATAATGAGTAAAACAAAGCAAACACTTGATAGGATGTGTAAGAAGAAACAAAGCAGCTTGACTCTGGCAGGGAAAATGAAGGAACCTGTGAGGGTACAGTAGGGTAAGAGAGTAACATGGGGTTGGGGTGGGGGGGAGCCTTTTCTTGGACCCTGGGTTTTCTTTGGGAGGAGAGCAGGGACTCCTCTCTCGGCCTTCTCTGCTGCTGCTGGCCCTTTAGCCCTCAGCATCTCGTAGTGCACTTCCGGAGAGTGGTGGCCAATGAGTGCTGTTCCTTCGGCCACCCTCAGTGCATTATGGGCAACTGAGTTCCCAGTGTCACTTGTGCCCTCTGTCCCACCCTCAGTCTCCTGTGCTAGGAGGCATCAGCCTTGGCAGATTCTCTCCGTCCGTTCTTTAGGGATGGAGAATCTGATGTCTTTGCTGCCTTCCGAGGAGGACTCACGGGCTCACCGGCCAGCTCGTGAAGCGACGGCTCTTTATACATCGCAACTGCGTGACAAAAATAGAATACCTTCAGAAATGCAGGTTGTTATCAGAAGAAAAGAGAGCTAAAGTAACTTATAAGACACAAACCTTCTATGACTTTAGGCAGGAAATGTGCGGCTCCCTTGGTCTTCTTCACCCGGTTGCCCTTCATAATCTGACCGTCACGGTTGATGCCAATGTACCAGGAGCGGCCGGACTGGGTCTGGCGGTACAGCATGGACGAATACGTAACATAGTAGTTCTCAAACACGCTCTCTTTAAACTTACACTCGGGAGTGAAGTTCTCCTGAAAAAAACAACAAAAAGAAAAAACAAATCAGAAAACCAAATTAATGTGCAAATATTTTAGGAAAACAGAGATTTCTCATTGAAAATAAATTCTAGTGCATGGCAGCACGTATGAATGTTCACATGGACTAACTCCTAATAATATATAACTGCACAATCAAATAATTTTATTCATAATTGAATGAATTGACATTCAAAGGCATTCAGTATTGTCTTTAGGAAATTATGCCATTATTTTTAGACAGTTTTTTGCAGACTGGTGAACCTCTGCCCATCTTTACTTTTGAGAAATTCAGCTCCTCCAAAATGTTCTTTTTAAACCCCATCCTCCTCCTGACCCGTTGCCAGATAATCTGATTCATTGCAAAATGCTCCTCCAGCTGTTTCATAGTACTTACCTTAACAGGCTTTTGTTGTCTCTGTCTCAACTTTTTGAGATTCACTGCTGCCACAAAATTCCAAATGACCTTACTTTCCCCATAAATTGTTAAATTTCTTAGCTTAAAAATTTGATATGTTTACTATGGTATCTTGCGAATAAAATATTCATATATGAGATTTGCAAATCATTGCATTGTTTTTTTTTTCACATTTTACACAATATCCCAAAATAAAAATATATATTTTGGTTGCAATACATAATATAGCCTGGCACCCGATAAGTACAAGGTAAGTACTAGGCATTTACTTGGTACTTTTTGGGTACTTGCCTGGTATTTACTTTGTACATAACCCTAGGTACCAATGTGCCTGATAATTACCTGGTACATGTCCATTAAGTAGTGGGTATTTGCTAAGTACCTACAGGTATAGACCAGGTGGAATCTGTATTCATGAAGAATCTGTGTCTATAATTATTTAGCAAATAAAAGTGTAAATTAATACTCCACTTAGAAATAAACTTTATTTCCCTGAGGTTGTTCAAAAAGTTATCTACAACAGGTAAGATACTGATTGTTCATAACTTTTCCACAAAACCCCACTTCAAAATCGCTGAACTATTCCTTTGAAAATGTTAGAACAAAAAATAAAAAATTGCCCGGACTGTTATTACCGCCCCCACCTCCACCTCGAACACACTTTCATTTAGAAGACAAAACGACAAGTAGTTACTTTTAAAAGCTCAAACTACTTTTTTTACAATTATACTTTACAAATTACTGACATACTAATTTGGTTATGAAGGCTGTTGCCAATTCATTTTACTGATTAGGCTGATCAATGAATCAAATCCTAAAATGTCTCATTGATTTGCCTCTGCTTGGACTGTACCGTTTTTATGTTGCTTTGGGCAAACGCCAACGAGATAAATGTTAAAGTCAATGACTCAGATTGAAGGACTTGGCAAATTGGTTTAAAGACAGTCTTGGAACTTGTGGTCTGGTACTTTAAATAAAAAGATTAGGAGGCGCAACATTTGTGCATACTTTTTGGCTTTGGGTATATAAAACAAAGTCAAGTCCATCCATTATATACCCACTTTATTCAATTCCTAATGGAGAGGCCAAAGCCTTTGCACCACTGGGAGAGAGACAGTTCACATGTTGGACAGATCATCAGGCCACCACATGGCTAACATACAGAAACAACCTGCATGCTCACACCCCTGGCCTGTTAGGGATACCAGGCACGTCTTTGGATTGCACCATCATTCCACGCACAGTCAGTTCACACAAGTAAAATCCATCACCTCACAGTCACCCGAAAGTCAATTAATATGGGGCCACTCCTGTGTTCTGTTAATTGTCCGTGCTGGCTGAATCCGAAGAGGCAGAATAAAATTAAATGACCAGAACTTGGATCAAATCCAGCACTTTAAGCCAGTCATTGTAACCGATCATGTCCCCCTCCCTCTCTCTCTATCCTCAGCATAAAGATAACTGAACCCTGCATAATGTTGACCGGTGATATTAACCAACAGAGACGGACATGCATCTCTCTTAGTCCCCATCAGTGTCTCGGCAGGGTCCTTCCCTCCCATCAGAGAGCACAGCCAATCTGCTGGATTGATTAATTGAGAGCAGCAGAGCAGAAAGGGCTGAGTGGAGAATTTTTATAAGACTTTGAACAACAGAAGAGGGCCAAAGGATCACAGCCTGGTGTGGACGAGCTTTACTAAAGAGCCAAAGGAGATTGAGAAGGTGCAGGAGAATCCAGTTTCACAATTATCACAGCTCATCACCTTTCTCCTTCAAAGGGAGACGTCCTTCTTTAGCTGAGAAAGCGTTACAGGACTTTAGATACTTTCACTCCAGTCGATGCCCTTTTCAGATTTCTCTTCTCACTGTATAAGAACAACAACAACAACAACAAAAAAAAAGCTTCCACCCTAACTCAAAAAAAAAAAAAAAAAAAAAGCACATCAACCTCACATTGCAAAGCTATTTTTAGATCCACTGACAGGTTTGATATCTTCTGCTGTGCTAACGCCGAGGATGGGATCGATAGATGATCCACTTCATTCATTATTAATCAGGCCAGAGAAAAAGAGGGCCGGAGAAGGGAGGGAGCCAGAGGGTGGAAAGGTAGGAGAGACAGGACGGAGAGCAGAAGTTCACTCAGATGGGACAGAGGGTATGCTAGTTAATAAAGTAGATCAAATCAAAAGAAAAAAGGGAGAGACCCGTTTTCTCTTTCACGAGCAAAAGCTGAAAAGAAGATGGTTAAGAACTCCTGAGTCTGAAACTCACAGACTTCTTTAAAGAGAGCTTATTTCTCCAAAGAACTTTCACCTCAACCTTTGAGATGACACCAGTGATAACTCTTCTCCCAAATAATTGTGAAATTAAAGGCCCAGCATTCCTTGAAGAAATGCATATTGTTCTTTTATGCGTGATTGTTAAACTAAGATCGTCCTATGGCAGCAAGGAACAGAGTTATAGTCATTTTGGTCAAACTTGTAAATTAGCTATGTACTACTAACAAATCAAACTTTAGCTCTATATCTGTACATTTTACTAAGTTATACCCATTTTTTGTGTTGGCTAAGGTCAATTATCTCCGACAGCCATCTTAAAACAAATTGACTCCAAAATTTAATCAGTTGTAGATGTACATCCGCTGATTACTTTCCTAATTTTTAATTAAAGTCCGCCTAAAGGTTTATGAAATATTATTCTAACAGACAAACATACTTGATGTCAGCAGTCAGTGCCAAGGTTTTGAGCAAAGATGTGATGTAATGTGTATCACTTGGGGTATGTGATGTGAATCAGTCTCAGCTACTACCACACCAAGTTTGAGCTCAATATCTCTAAAATCGACTGTGTTATAGCCATTTTTCTGTTTTCTAAGAATGAGTTGACATTGTTTTAAGTGTTGCACTGTTTAAAGTTTGTGTTCAGGAGCTATTATTATGTTCAACCAAAAATCCATAATATTCTCATTCTTAATTCAAAACTTATGAAAGGAATTTGGTATGTGACTGTACTCCTTTTTGTGTGCCTAAAGTCAAAAAATGAACTCAAACGACAGCAGATGAAAAATGTAATATGTAGTGTCCGTGCTGAGAATTCCTGAGACGGGGAGAACCTTTTTATGATGCGGCGTATCATCCCGACCCACCCTGCACATGCTCGCCGCCTCCTTTTTCATCCCTTGTGTCTGATTACATCTATTCTGCTCCGGGAAGCTTTACTCTTTATGCCACCATACACTGAAGGTACCTTTATTCCACTAAACAGACAGAGAAGTGCTAATAATACACTTTGACAGGTACCAGTTACCTAAATCTAACTAACTCTAATTAGAACATAATGATCAGGAATTAAAGTTGTGACCGTGATTAATGGTCTATATCTTGTTTATTCCTTCTAGCAGCACGAAAACTCTGCTAATGCCCATGAAAATGCAGCTCTACTTTTGGAATTCCAACCATGTTTCGGGATCATGATGTGCAATTATTTGCAGTCCCCCTATGCAGACAGCAGGGGTCACAGGACCTCTGCTGCCTATTGACCGTCCCACCAGCTTTCTTGAGTAATCTGCGAGTTCCACAGTGAAATCCGCCATGCCGCAGTAATACCGCCACAATCCTATTGCATTATGGCTGCAGCGACCTCCTTGCACGGCAACGTAATGCTCATTCACATCACATCTCTGTTAGGCAAGCACACGGGCACAATCTGTGGTGCGCATGGAGGGGGCGAGCCACCAGAAGGGCATGTTGTTGATGTTGTTGCTGAGTGGGATGTAGATGCACAATGACACGCCATGTTACATAAGTCAGTGGGGCAGAGATGTGCTTATTAAGAGGAGTTTACAGACTATGAGACTAGGAGTTAATACCGTCTCCCAGGACACTTGTATACTCCGTCCCTATTATACGAATTATGCTCTCATGGCAGAGTGGATGATGATGTGCAGAGACTTATTACTCTGTGATGCTGATTGATATCTGAAATGTCCCTATCAATACATCACTGCTCAGAGATGGCCGTTTCAGGCATTCCTCCACTTTAGATTTTCCAGGATATATGTAGATAATAGCGGGCTGTTTTTGTATCATTAGCTGTTACATTATCCCTGCAAATTGCAAGCACTTCTTTCCGATATATCCCTGAGCAGCTCGAATGGAGAGCTCTGTTACAAGACAGATCATGAATCTATTAGTAAGAATAGGTTTTGTCCTTCCAGAGTTCTCCTAATTGGCCGCCCTGCATAATGTCTTTCTTTATCCTGACAGATCTGCCCTGTGTCTCTTTTGTCTTGTCCAGGCCAATTATTGTCTCCGCCACTTTGTCTAATGTCAACGTTTTTCCTATCCTGTGATAAAAGGGATGCTTTCTTTTTCCAGCAGCAGGTGACGTCATGCATGTCAATGTAAATGTCCCATAAAAAGCACAAAAAGGAAAGGACATGTGTCATCAATACCTCTCATGTTCTCTTACTTTGATTATTCCTCTCATACATACATCTGACTTTCTTCATCTATATTAAAGACTACAATATATACACAAAATAGTTTTGGTTTGTTGTTTTTTTAGGATTTTCTTGATAAATTAAAGTCAGCTGTTTATTGGTAAATAGTCAGGCAGGCATTCCCATGGACTTTGATGGCATTGTGATCTGTAGTGAGAGTAGGGAGCAGGTGGAAGAGAGCCTGGAGAAGTGGAGGCATAAAAGTCAGTTGTGTGAACAAGACGGAGACAGGTTTAACAGTAAAGCTGCAAGGAGTAAAGGTCAGTGTCTTACCTGGTGAACACAGATCACTAAACTACCTAAGTTTGGCAAACCCAACATTAGCTCCTGCTGGATTAATGAGCTAATGGCTGTTCTCAGTAGGCCAAGACCAAAGTTGATTTTTGTTGTCTTAAAATAACTTCAATCTCAGAAATTTCATAGTGGTTCAATGATTTTAGAAACTTTTATCTTGATGTCAATAATGTACGACAGTTATTTGTACAGAAGATGGAAGTTATTTATATTAAAGAATAAATTGAGCCAAAGTCAGTTTCCAATAATGATCCATAAACAAAACACAAATTGCAAAACAGAACATACTAAGTGCACTCAGCCTGTCAAGTTGGGTGGACAGTGAGGTGAACCCAATGTGAAGACTCGTGATGAAATTCCAGGAAGAACTAATTTATTTTAAATAAAGAAAACCAAAAACAAAAGCTGATGTGGCAGCAAAAATGAAACCAAATACAAACATGAGCAAAACACAAGAGGCAAGACATGAGGGGAACCAGACAGTGCATGAGGCACCAACAAACCAGTGAGTAAGTGGAGAAGATGAGCATGTTTTAAAGGCAGAAGGTAATTAGGGGAAGTGGGCACAGGTGAGTGATTACAAACTTGGGGTAGGTGTAGATGGGTGTGGCAGGCAAACAAATGATTGACTGAGGACAAGTGAATATGACGAAGAACACAGAAGTCACAGGGAGCAAAAACCCAACTAACCAAACTAAACACAGGAACAACCAAAAACTGAACAATAAACCCAAAACAATGGAAACTTAAAGAACAGCTTAGACAAGAACCCAAATTCTGACACAGCCAGAGTAACTATCGAATGGAAAAGTAAGGTGTTGTAAAATTCAGTTAAATTGTAGTTGCTTAAACCGCTATAAAACGGCAGGTTTTTACACTGCATTACTTTTGCAAAGATAGTTTCTCCGTCAGATCATGCTTAACAAATTCTGTCTTGCAATGTTTTGTATCACCTGGATAGTTATTTGGTAATGGACCACAAACAGCACAGTCTTTAGTGTAAATAACCAAAGACTTCTCTCTCTCATTCCTTTTAAATGTGACTGAGAAAATATCAGGGACGGATGAATGGATGGACAGATGGATAGATGGGTTTATATTTGTTCATGTCTAATTTTTGATTGACACAACAATTTCATGGTGCTTTACTTATTTGTTTTCATTTTCTGCTGGTGTTGCAAGTAATTTACATTTCTGTGCATCCAGTCCTCCCATGTGCCTGTTACTTGTTCCTTTTGTAAATTTCCATTCTCGTGTACCATGGTGTATTTATGCCTCTCTATATTTTAGGTCAGTTTGGTCATGTGCCTGTTGCACAACTTTTTTATCCTAAGTATTTTAAATTGTGTTGCCTGCTCTTTAATAGGTTTTAGATTTGCTTTGTTTAGTACTTGTCTAAATTTTGCTTAAAATTTGTCTCGTTTTCTGTAAGATGCATCAGCTTTTTAATAAAGTTGACATATCAGGGCGGCAGTGGCTCAGGAGGTAGGGGTTCGTCCTGTAACTGTAGGGTTGCTGGTTTGAGCTCGTCTGTCTCAGCCGTTGTGTCCTTGGGCAAGACACTTCACCTGCCTTGCCCACTGGTGGTGGTCAGAGGGTTCGGTGGCGCCGGTGTGATGGCAGCCTCACCTCTGACGGCCCACCCCAGGGCAGCTGTGGCTACAATGTAGCTCACCACCATCAGTGTGTGAACGTGAGGATGAATGGGTGAATGACTGAATGTAGTGTAAAGCGCTTTGGGGTCCTTGGACTAGATAAAGCGCTGGCCATTTATCATTATTGTCTGGTTTTCCTGCCTGATAGTGCAAGTCACCTTTAAACGCCTTATAACAAAAACAACTCGCAAAGACTTGAAAATCAATTGCCATCCTAGTCTTTATCAACACAACACCACCTCTTATTTTCTCTTACACTCACATTGTCCCTGTCAATGAAAAATTGGAAGGAACAAGCACTTTTTATTACAGGGCAAGCCATTTCCCACTGATGTCCACAGACTAAAATCTGTACAAGGCAACAATTGATTTCCTTTGCTTGTGAGAGCCTGTTTCAACAAAATGACCACTGCAGGTAAGGTGCATGAAAACATTACCTGCTGATTATTTAGGAGAAATCATCACAAAAACCAGGAAGTATCAGCCAGTAAAAATGGCTCAGCTGAAGACGACACAAAGCTTACTTATCATAATAAAAACAATACCTACCAAGGTCACATAATATCCTGTAGCACTTTAAATGCAAAAGCTAACATAAACATAGTTTTAAACAACAGAAGAAAATCCATAAATCTCTTTATGATGGCACCTGAACTCCTTCACTACACATTGGTACATCTAATGTGCCACAGAGAATATAATGTCTCTATTAAACCAAATACACAATAATATAAAAGAAAACAGATGTCCTGTTGTACAGACTGTATAAACCCTGTGCTGTAACTGTGTGTGTAAGTCTGTGTGAGGAAATTCTCTGAAAGAGGTCAGTGTGGGATGCAGTAAAGCTGGTTCAGAGGAAATCCCTGCTTTTTTCGAGTCACAAAAGCAAAGCGTAAGCAGGTAAGATAATGGTGCAGTCTGTACGCCACAACTCTCTGACAAAATCTGAGGCTCCTGCTTGCATTGAGTGTTTTCTGAGTTTAATATATGCTGTCATTTAAAGAGCACACCCATCTCTGCGTGTACATTAATGAGAATTTTATTTGTGGCACAGCGCATATAAATTTAACTTTAAGGGGACAAGACAGCGTTGGTTGAAAAATGAGCAGAATTCTAAAATCCAACTATTGCTCCTTAATGTATACAGTGTGACTTTTGTGCAATTATCCTGAGCAAAACCTGAACAGAAAACAGTTTGACAGATATTGCTAACATTTTATCAATAGTTCCATGTTAGCGATTTGAAACTAATTATATAAATTAGTTTTCTGTTCAAAATACTGATCACACTGACTACTCTTACACAAAAACTCACAGATTCTGATAAGATCTGACACTAACTTTCATCTGCTTAATGTCTCCTAATGAAATGTTATAAACAATTATTTTTCTATCTTATATTATGCCAAGCGATTTGGCCTAAAATTTGGGGACTGGTTCAACAGAACGAGCTCTCCAATACAAGTGGCTGATATGCAATTCCTCCGTAGGGTGGCAATGTTCAGCCTTGCTGACAGAGTGAGGAGCTCAATTCTCTGGTAAGCGCTTCAAGCAGAGTCGCTGCTCTTCCACAACAAAAAGAATCAGCTGAGGTGATTCAGGCTTCTGATTACAATTCAAGAAGAGGATCATGAGAGGAGAGGAATGACTGGGTTTCCCTCCAGGACCTGCTACCTTCTTGACCTGGCAACAGGAAAGCTGAAGAAAATGAATGGATGGATGGATATCCATATAATTCACTTTTAAAAGAGAAATATTAAATTGAGGAATAAGACATTCAGATGAAGTCTTGATTCTCACTGTTGAATTTCATGTCATGTTGTAGGACAACAATAACTTTCCATCAGAAAAGATTTGAGGATCATTCACTCAGACACTTATCTGCATATCACACTAAATACAACATCTTCCTGACTGTATCTACAGGTTTTCTTGTGACAAAAAAATAGTTTGGATCTATCAGACGTGATGATTGCTTGGTCTGGTTTTGGTTGGTGGTGCATATGAGTATAACAGGTTTTTCCAGAAGAACATGGCATCATGGTGAGATGCTCAGCGTCACCATAACATGTTGTTGCTTTATGTTTATGCAGGTTATACTCACCGAGGTATAGAGGTATCCTTCACCATTCATAGCGAGGTACATCCCTGTTTTTGTCCCTTGAATCGCCACAATCCGCAATCCCACCGGAATTAAGTTGAACTGTGCTAAATCCGGAAATAAAGTACGAGAGGGAAAATGACAAAGGAAATTAGAGAAAGTCAGGTGGCTGGGACATCAAACAGAAGACATTCTGTCGTCATTGTTGCAGGCTGAAAGGCTCCAGTGTCGCTACTGCTGTGACATTTATACACCTAAATTCTGCGACCTCTTAGAGTTCAGGTTTATAGAAGCACAACATCAAGTCACCTTCATTGTGCTTTTCACAGCCTCTGAACATAGAAAATAACTGCTGTTATTTTAACTATACCCCCAATTCCGAAAAAAAAAGTAGGGACATTGTGTAAAATGTAAAAACAACCACTGAATGCACTGATTTTCAAATTTCATAAAACCATATTTTATTCACAATGAAACATAGTAAACATATCAAATTGTAAGCTGAGAAACTGTACCAGCTTTAGGAAATATAAGATGATTTTGAGTTTATGACAGCAGCACATCTCAAGAAGTTGGAAGAGGGCCATGTTCACCACTGTGAAGCACCCCCTCTTCTTTTAACAACAGTCTGTAAATGTCGAGAAACTGAGGAGAGCAGCTGCTGGAGGTTTTGGAAATAAATGTGGTCCCATTCTTCTCTCATGTAGGATTCTGTTTAACAGTCCTGGTTTGTCTTTGCTGGATTTTTTTGTTTCATGATGTGTCAGATGTTCTCAACTGGTGAAAGGTCTAGACTGTAGGCAGGTCATTTTAACACTCAGATGTCTATGAAGCCATACTATTGTAATGGATACAGTACATGGTTTAGCATTGTCTTGCTAAAATATGCAAAGCCTTCCCTGAAAAAGATGTCATCTACATAGAGTCATCTGTTGGTCTAAAGCCTGTATATACTTGTCTGTATTGATGGTGCTTTTCCAAATCTATAAGCTGCTCAGGCCAGAAGCACTAATACATCCTATACCATCAGAGAGGCAGGCTTTTGAATTGTTTCCTGATAACAGGCTGTATGGTTCTTCTTTTATTTTAGTAGGGAAAGAAAAAAAACAATTTTGATTTGTCTGATTACATAACAGTTGTTTTTTTTTTTTTTTACCATGCCTCAGTCTATTTTAAATTAGCTTTGTCTCACAGTTGTTCCACTGTATGTGACCCCTGCTGGCAAAATGAATCACAATTAGGAATTTTTCATTATTGAGTTATTATTATTTTTAAACACTAAATCTCAAAAGCTTTAAAACTGTATGGAGTTGGTTGAAATCTTATGATTTATTGCCTAGCTTGGCAACGAGCTAGTTTTATTTATGAGACTGTCGATTTGAAAACTCCATTAATATTGATCTAGAATGATGTCATCAGAAATTCCAGACCTATGTTTAAAAAGGGCAATGCCCAAGCTTTACAATGAAGCTAAACATTACGTGAAGGTATTTCCCAGAGCTACAGCCTTATAAGACAAAGGGTTAGAAGACAAAGGACTATTTCGGAAGACATGCCCATTAGAAAACAGGATTAAAAGTAGATTAGAACGATTCCATTGTACTTTACCACATCCCTACATTGTGTCTTTATTAACTTATCTTAACCAAATCTCAGTTATAGAAAAAAAAATCAATATTATCACTTGTTTAGTACTGCAACCTTTGCTCATTCTGACTCTTTTTGCCAGCATAGGCCAGATTTATAGATTACTATTTCTTTGTTACGGAGGCTTTTCCAAATTCTTGACAGTTTTTAATGTCATTTTGAACTCTAGATGATGAAATATTTAAAGTTTTCGTTTGTTTGGTTGTTGACAGATATTTTTATGAAATTGTTTCATTATTTTTACACAACAATCTTTGCAGATTGGTGAACCTCTGCCCATCTTTACTTCTGAGAGATTTACCTTCTCTAAAATGTTCTTTTTACATCCAGTCTCTGACTGATTTCTTTCCAAATAAACTAATTAGTTATAAAATGCTCCTCCGCCTGCTTCTTATTTGTACCACTTCCTTTTACAACCTTTTGCTGCACTGTCCCAACCTTTTAAAGATTTGTTGTTTCTATCAAAATCAAAATTATGAATTTTTTTTTTCTGCACAATTTTTAGTTTAAACATTTTATATGTTCACTGTGTTCCATTGTGAATAGCATATAGGTTTATAAGATTTGCAAATTATTGCATTATGTTTTAATTTACATTTTTTACATGTTTGAACTTTGTCAGAATTGGGATTGTAAAACCAAAAAAGACATGAAAGTGGACATTTACGATATCTGTGATAATTAAACTGCTTTTGTGAAGACCAAAGAGGAATTTGAACTAATGACTGAATAAATTTCTTCCTTCAAGCTATAGTCTTTAAGATCAACTAGGCAAATGCAAAGAAATATTCCTTATTTGACAGAGTCTGCAGGATTTTAAGTCTGAACAACTCGTTTTCTTTGCTAAAGGTCACATTGAACAGTGACATCATCTCGGCAGTGACAGCATCTTGGCTTTTTGTGGTTAAAAACTTTCACTGTAGTGAAATGCAGAGAGCTAATAAAAATCACCATCTGTGATCTGAGCATTTCAGAGAGAGGAAACACTAAATTGTCAAAGTTTGGCAGCCAGTTTGACGCCATTTCCTTTTTCTATTTCAATACAAAAATAACAGCACTAATTTAAACCAATTTGACAGGTGAGCTGATGAAATCCTAACTTTTTCCTGAACTCCTCAGCCTCAGGGCCCCTATGGCACAGCGTGGCTCCTGCTGTGGTTCTGTTTAGTTCAGTGCAGCATCAACTTTACCACAGTTAGAGATTTCTCCCTTACTGAGGACAAGTTCTATTCCATTTTTATCACCCACCGCTAAAGGCAAAGGCAGAGTGATGATGTTTTTGCCCGTGTCTGTGTATGTGTGTGTGTCTATTTGTTTGCACTGTTACCAAAATATCTTATGGACCACAAAACAAATTTAAAAAGAAACTTTCAGAAAACAATCAATGGCTTGATGCTTATAACTGATTAACTTTTGGAGTCAACCTGATTCAAAAGGGCCATCACATCAAAGCAAGTTGATCAAACATAAAAATAGCTATAACTAGTTTACCCATAGAGCTAAAATTTGCTGTAATAGTAGCTGAGTTCTGATCCCAAATTTATACTCTGAGCATGAAATAATCAAATGTTATCAGTGTTTAAAATTTAGCCAATATTTATTGGAATCAACTCTCTTCACAAAATATCTCATTAACCACTGGATGGATTTTAATAAAACTTTTAAAAGGTAATCATTAGAGGAATATCTAAAATGGATTAACTTTTGGACTTAACCCAATTCAAGGTGGCTCTAACTGATTGAGCAAGATCTGTTTTTAAACTTTGTCAATAACTACTGTAGTTCACCTTAGCAATCTGTTATCCAAATATCTCATGAACAATTGGACGTAATTTAATGAAACTTGCAAAAGTTAATTGTCGGCTGTACATCTACATGTGATTAACTTTTGGAGTCAACGTGATTCAAAATGGCTGCCACAGGTAATCAACCTTAGCCTATCTAAACATGGTTAAACCTGAGTGAGTTTAACAGATATTGAACCAAAAATTGGTGTGGTAACGCTAACAAATCACCACTAACAAATAATGCGAGACCTCACAAGATTACACAAGATTGTACATAATGTTACTTTCAAAGTGTGACCAAAAATAGCTACAACTTAATCATTTCCCATCATAAGATGAGCTTACTCTAAATCTCTGGCTGTAATGGTTATGAGGGACATGCATTCCCTCAAGAAATGCTAGCCCTGTAATTGGAACTATAGGATGGTGAACGTTGCATATGCTTGAATATTAGCACAGTACATATATTTTGTCCTAAAATACTTGCAACACAAGCATTTAAAAGGTGAACATTTTACAACAAAATCATTTAGGCAATATGTAATAGGACACTCACTAAAGGAGCTTCCTTCCTCCTTTGTGCTGCCCAAGGTGCCATCGGGCTGCATCTGCAGGTAGTATCCATGTTGGCTGTACAGCCGGGTAACAATGCCTTTCAGCTGTGGCTCTGCAGACAAATACAGGAAAGGAAAAACCCATTAGACAGATTTATCAGATGTTGATAACAGAAATGACATCTACATATTGACAGAACCTGAAAAAGGCATAAGGTTCCACTATCAAATGACTGCATCATCAGCGTACATACCATCTTAGTTGGATCAACTCTCTGATTCAACCTTTTTATTTATGAAAAAAACAAACAAAAGAGTTTTAAAATGGAATACCTTTAGTTACTATAAAAAGTTTTGTTATACAAAGTTTAGTGCTTTAGACACGAATGTGCTAACTCAGGCAGAACATAAGACAAACTGAAATTGATTGAAAGATTAGCCTAGTCTCTGCAAAGAATGGCAGACGGTTTCAAAAAGAATTTCCACACTCAGTTTGTACCTGAAATCCCCAACCTTCAGTTATTACAAAAGAAGACTTTCAGATGGAAAATAAAAGATCATCAAGTGTAGCTGCATTCATGTACTCTGGAAACACAATAAATGTGACATTCTGCAATAGCTTAAAGCTCTAAAACAATGCTTACATAACATACATCTAAAACAGACAGTAAGTTAAATAATTTAAAAACCTTCCAGCCTTCAATGAATTCATATGCAAATAGGTTCAAATTTTCTCATGAAATCCTAAGTCAGTGTATTGTGTTACAGTTGGGTAAAACGCTTTCTATTTATGAGTAACTCATGCTTATGAAAAGAATTCCATAATAAAGTAATAAAAACTAGGATTATCTTATATTGGGAAATGAGAAAGGTATGTGGTCATGCACCTTTGCAAAATCTCATGCTCAGAATATGTGTTGGGGATGACACTCAGTTACCATATCAAATTTTGTCTCAATATCTGTAAAATTGAGTGGCTTATAGCTATTTCTGTAGTTATAACCAACTAGCAGAGACAGTTATCTTGACCTAGGTTGGCTACAAAGGTTAATCAATTGTAAATATATATGCAATGATTACTGTCTGAAACTTTCATTAAAATATTTTCTGTAGTTCATAAAACATTTTGCTAACAGACAGACAGACCTGACTCCAATAGTTGATGGTAAAGTTTTAAACATAGATTTCCAGTGATCTGTTAGCCCTCAGAGTATGTGTTGGGGATGAGTATCAGCTACTAACACACAGAGTTTTAGCTGGATATCTGCTAAATTGACTGAGTAGAGTCAAGCAAAAACACCTTTCAATAGGGGCAATGTTTCACTTTAATACCAACCTATCACACTCTGTCACATGTAATGGGAGCACACTATTAATCTGGCAGAATTTTTATTGTGATACAAACAAACAAACAAACCATCTGTTAAAACAGAGAAAGAAAAAAAAATATAGAAACTGTTGTCTCAGGATGGAATGTGTAAGGATAAATGTCTACAGCAGTGCACTACATAGTCTTCCACTGGGTTTTAGTATTTTCCCACAGAAGAATTTGTGACATCAAACATGCACTTCTCTGAGCATTTGTTAGCAAACTGCTACAACAGAACCTGTGACTAATTCGTGCTTTTAGTGTCAATTTCCTTCAGCTTCTAATGTCAAAGATTAGATATGAGAAGGGTTACAATTCAGCTTCAGTGGGTAAATGCTTATTTCATCTCACAAGAGATGTCAGTGTTTATTTTCATTAAACACAACTCAGTTTTGTTAAAAAAAAATTAACATATTTTTGTTACAACGTAGCAAAAAATAAAAGCCAAAGTTATATTTTTCTGTCAGAAATTATTCTGAAGTCATATTACTCAAAACATACTGCTAATATGACAAAATTAATTACCATTTAAATATTCATACCAGCTTTTTTAAATGCTCCTCTGATAAAGAGTAAATTACGTTGAACTTTTTGATAAACATAGATCTGTGTTTTATCTATGCTCGTTATTTCAATTTACAAAATTTAGGAACCATGTTTTGAAGTACCACATCCATCAGTCATCAGTTACTGGGAGGATTACATGCAGAAATGCCCTGAAATCAACCTACAAAAAGACATTTTAATTACGCTGCAGGGACACATCATGGCTAATCAGTGACAAACAGCATTCATTTGTGAGTATTCAGGCATAAAGTACATTTCACTGTTGTCAGTATGTGGTACAAGCAGCCGTGTTTGCACACATCAGATCAGATCATTGTGGCAGCGATCAGAAGTTTTAAAAACCAGAAAACGAAGCAAATTATCGGTCTTCTTCTAGAGCACTCAAAAACTCAAAAATAAACTAATTTATGAAATGACGAAAACAAAAGGTTGCAACAATAAACACACATAGGATCACGAGGAGACACGAGGTCATTACCTGTGTGGCATTAAACCAACAACGAACCATCAAGTAATGGAAGCGAAGGAACAGATTATATGGACTGAGGCTGATGAGGACACCAGTGACTGATTACTAACTAGGAAAAGGTGCAGAGGGTGAGGCAGACTGACATGGAAAACCACTGAGGGAGAGGGAGTTATAGTGCAAGGAACATAGAGGGCTCAGGGTGCAAAACTACACAACAAAAGAAACAGGGAACAGACAAAACACATGGATCACAAGAAATAAAACAGAAAGACGAATAAAAACAATAAATCTAAAACTAAAGATTACTCATAAAATAACTCAAAGTTATTCACAAACTCCCACAGTGAAAATACAGAAAAACAGAGGCTCATTGGTAAATCCACAGTGGTACGATCGATGAAGTTCCTCAGAGTTGAAATGGGGAGCTTGCAATCCTTGATTTGTAATTGTAATGTGCAGTTGTAACAATCAGAATGATTATTCTGTTTGAGGCAGCAGTTATCTGAACAGTGACAAGACACAACGCCTCCGATATTAGCGAGCTGGAACATGGTGAATGAATGAACAGCAATCAGACTCGCCTGGTTTCTGCTCCAGAACCTTTCGCAGGTTATTGACTGCACACTCTTACTGCAAAAGTTTTTAGGGAAAGTGGGTTGATGGGATGACTTTTGAAAACAAAATTAACATGTTTCTTGTAATGGACTGTTTCAACGCAGAGCTTTTTTATCTATGTCCTTACTTTTCTGTATCCTGTTTGGGCTAATCAGCATTGTAGGGCACTTCAGATAACTGTGACAAGGTAAATTAAAATCTCAACAACATTACTCTCTGCTTTTGATAAAAAACAAGAAAACAAAAGGTGATGTCACAGCTGTATCGTCCACTTTTTAACACTGATGGTGCTGACTTATATTTAGTTTGCTGTGTTTCTTCTATTTGCATTCTACAATTAGATGGCAAGTCAGGCAGAACAAAAATTACAAATTGTTCAGCCTTTCAATAAATAAATTGAATGTCTACCATTCATGACAGCGATTTAGACTAAGATCATCTTAGAGAAACAAAACAAAAAATGTTGCATTTTGGTCAAACCTTAAAAATAACATTTTTTAACTCTCAGAGTATGTGTTCTGAAGGACTGTCAGCTACTATCATATCAAACTTTAGTTTAATATCTGTAAATCTGACAACATTACAGCATTTATTTTTTTTAATTGTTGGATAAGGTCAATTACTTGTGGTGGCCATCTTGAATTGGCTTAACTCCAGAAGGTAATCAGTTGTACATCTAATGGCTATTTTCTGAGAGTTATATTAAAAGACCTCCAGTGGTTCATGAGATTTTTTTGTTAAAAATGACAAACAAATACACTGACATGAGCAGAAACATTGCCCTTTTGCCCTCTGCAGCAGGTGATGGAGATCAAACAGTTGGAGTGCTGGAAGAGAAGATGGAGGTCTTTGCGGCCTTAGGGTCTTTTAGGAGAACAGGGAGATAATCCGCCAGGCGATGAGAACCCTGCACATCACCCAGCTTGTCTTTTAGTCGATTTATTTATTCCGGTAAATAAACTCAGAAGTCATTCTTCCTACAGCACAATGAAAGATGGATAAAGAAGTTTTAGATGGAGTCCTCCAGAAGTTAGGAGTTCCCCCCAAATTAGACTCCTTCCATCCCCTCACACACTCCTGGGAGAACTACCGGGGGCACTGTGCAATCTGCCTGTCTTCCTTGGACTAGCACAGGGAGCTGGAGCTAGGCAGGGGAGGAAATGATGAGATCTGTAGCACTATTTCTCTGAGGAACTGTGCCAGGGTTGAAACATCAGTTAAACTGTGACCTACTCTCATTGTTACATGAGTGCATCTGCAGCTCTCCACATCCCGCTCCTTCAGAGGTGCTTGTCAAAACATTTCATCATGTCACTGCTCTGTCGTTCTCTTGTTCTTTCTGGGCTTTTTCACATTTGTACCCTTTGAGTTATGTTTTTTATCATCACACCTAATAATACAATCCATCATCCTATTAAAGCGGAGAGAGGCTTTTCATTTTTGTCCCTACAAATGCAAAGCAGAGAGATGAGGGAGCGAGGCAGAAAGAGAAATGGGAGGATCAGAGTGGAGAGAAGTGAGGGACAGCTGGGGGACATAGTGAATAAGATGACAATGTCCTTTCTTTAAGAGTGATGGCTGCCTATGCTCGAGCAAGAGTGCCTTTATGTTTGATAGAAATTCACACAGTTTGGACAGTATGGCAGCAGTCAAAACTGTAGTAGCTTACCTCAGGAGAACTAAAGCAAATGTTTCACTTTGCAGAACTGGTCTTGTTCACAACCCCAATTCTGAAAAAAACTTGGGATGTTGTGTAAAATGTAAATAAAAGCAAAATGCAATGATTGCAAATCCCAAAAACCCATATTTCATTCAAAATGAAACACAATGAACATTTCAAACGTTAAATCTAAAAAAAAGTGTACCATTTCAGGAAAAAAATAATTAATTTTGAATTTGATGACAGCAACATTTTTTTAATACGTAGGGACAGGAGCAACAAAGGGTTGTAGAAGTAAGTGTTACAAATAGGAAACAGCTGTTAGAGCATTTCACAACTAATTAGGTTCACTGGCAACAGGTCAGTAAGAGGACTGGGTATAAATGGAGCAATTTAGAGATGCTGAATTTCTTAGAAGTAAAGGTGGGCAGGGGTTTACCAGTTCGTAAAAAATGTTGTCTAAAAATAGTGGAACAATTTCAGAATAATGTTCCTCAGTAAAAAAAAGTGGAAGACTTTGAATGTCCCCAAATATACAGCTGATAATATAGTCAAAAGATTTCAAGAGTTTGGAAAAATCTCTCAGCTCAAAGTCAGTATTGGATGCCTGTGATCTTCAGGCCCTCGGGTGGTACTGCAATTAAAGCAGATGTGATTCTGTTATGGACATCACTGCATGGGCCCAGGAACACTTTCAACAAGTCATTTTCTGTAAACACAGTTCACTGTGCTGTCCACAAAGGTTGGTTAAAGCTCTATCATACAAAGAAGAAGACAGATGTGAACAACGTCCAGAAATGCTGCCGTCTTCTCTGGACCAAAGCTCATTTAAAGGGAAAAACTGTTCTATGGTCAGATGAATCTAAATTTTAAACCCTTTTTTTTCCCAAAGAAGAGAGGGACCATCCAGCTTGATTCCAGCCCTGTTCTAAACCCTGTATCTCTGATGGTATGGAGGTGCATTAGTGCCTTTGACATATACAGCTTACACATCTGGGAAGGCACCGTCAATGCATAAAAGTATCTCCAGATTTTAGAACAACATGTGCTCTCATCCAGACATATTTTTTCCAAAGGTCTTGTATATTTCAGCAAGTTAAACCATATATTGCATCTATTAAAACAGCATAATGAAAGAAAAGAATCCAAGAAAGAAAATTCAGGGCTGTTGAATATCTAGAATGCTATATCAAACAAAAATGAGATAACATTCCCTTCAAAATCTCTAGCAGCTGCTCTCCTCAGTTCCTTGACGTTTACAAACTGTTGTTAAAAGAAGAGGGAATGCTTCACAGTGGCGAACATAACCTTGTCTCAATTTTTTGGAGATGTGTTGCTGCCAAACAAATCACAATGACCTTACTTTTGTTCTTAAAATATTGTACAAGTTCTTTGTTTATGCATTTCATATGTTTACTATATTCCACTGTAATTAGCCTCAAAAGTGTTAACATTCAGGTCTGTAACTGAGGTTTTAAGTTTGATTTAACTTCATGTCAGACCCACCATTTCTGGGTCAAGGGCCCAGGTCCTTGTGGAACTGAGCCTGAAAAGATACTCTTCCACCACTCTTTGTAGGAAGGTTTCCTGCCAATATGATGCATTCAGTTGTTGACAAATGTTTTTCTTTGCATTTTAACTTTGCATTTGGTGGCACTGTTTTCAATTTCTTTAGTCTGATGCAACTTCACGAATCTAATCAGTGCTGCCATGGTTTTATGAAAGAATGTTGAAGATTTTCCAATTGTAATTTTTTTTTTTTTTCTCACTGTGGAATGGTGGATGCTTCTCATACATTTACTGTACCATGCCAGCTCCCTCTTGAAAAAGAGACTGTAGACCTCAACAAGGTTTTTTATCTGGTTAAATAAAGGTTATGATGATGACCAAATCTTAAAAGGGACTTTTAGCTCAAGTACAAATGTTGCATTTTTAAACTTAAATCAATACTTAGAATTTACAATAGTTTCAGACATTAGCTTTAAAAGTATAACATATTGTTGAAGTTTCAACAAACCCCTTTAGTTTTATCTGCTGTTTCTGTATACAGAACTGTAACTGCAGCTCCACCCTCAGCAGCTACAACAGCAACATGCTGCTAACATCAAAATCTTGTAGTAATAAATTAATTATCCCACATTATGTCAGTTTTAGGACTATTTTCCTATTCCTATTTTCCTATTTTTCAAGGGTCATTACAGGTACTGTACATCTCTGAAGGATTTTTTTCCTGTATTTATATTCTTACTTAAGTTTATATATCAAATCTTCTTCACCACTGCTTTTCAACATCTCAAAAGCATTTATTAGACATAATCCTTTCATGAACACAGACACACAAAGCAGCATAGTCTGGGAGAATTCGACCTTTATGCTTTCAGTAAGACTCTGTCTCTACAAAAAGAAATAATTAAATATGTTTCTCGTAATGCAAAGGGACAGTTCTTTCATTGGATGCTCCATGCCCAATAAATGCCCATGACATTACCCTAAAACTTTAATTTCAAACTGAGATCAGCCCATTTTTAAGCTTTTTGGAAGGGAGGGTGGGGAGGGACAGAGGTAAACAACGGTTTTCTCTGAACTGCAGTTTCTGCGACATGTAAACATAATTTCCTGTGTTAAAAACTGTGCAAGTGTGATGATTTGCGTCCAAGCCTCAGTGGAAAGAGCTCACATTGTTAGGCAAATCAACCCCCTCCCTCCAATATAAGCCCCTAGAGGAGCAAACTGACAGACAGTGATACACTCTGACAGCAGTCTACCTCTGGTTGGATTAGCAAAGCACACAGATTTGTTTACATGAGCAAAAATCCTGTGTTGGAATCATGAGGATGTGGATGCAGCCTCGACTGCTCCAGAGAGGAAAACAGAAAACGAAGATGATTACTCAAAGGTCATGTGTTGTGATCTTTGAGCATGGCCACACTCATACATTAAAAGACAGAGTAGTTGCATGAATAAAACTGATTTAATATTGAATATCCAAAAACATTTAGATGTGAATGAATTCTTATGCAGTTCCAGTTGTCGAGTTTACCGGTCTGTACCTGAAGTAGGTTCTTCAGCTCATTTTCACTGTGGAAAACTACTTGTATTATAATGAATCTGCATTACTGTTGCAATGACATGTAGTTTTGTTACATGGAACTTTTTCCCGAAGTATTTTTACCTTTTTAAATACTTTGACGTTTATAATTTGAATGTGATATTTTTCAAATAAACCTCCCTATTAATTTGCAAGACATAACAATTGTTCACTACCAGTTCATGGCATCTTAGCCTTAATTTAATTATTTTATAGATCTTTTTATAGAACAGCTTTAATGAGAATAACCCCCCCCACACACACACACACACACACACACACACCACACCATTCTGCCTGCCAGTTGATAATCACTGATACACTGTATGCAACTTCTCAGTCTCAAGGTAGCGAAGCCCAGGAGCAACATTCACAGTAAATTTATAAATAATTTGATGTGTCAAGTGTTTAAAAAGTGAAGTAAATGTAGAAAATGTGGTTGTCTCATTATTGCTATTTTTGAAGTGAGATTGGATGAAGTTATGAGTATTGTCTTTATTTTTTTTTGGCTGAATGGCTGTGCAGCACATCAGCCTCGACTTGCAGCCCTGCTGGTGTAATCCCAAAACAACTGCAAGCAATAAAAGTGAGGGATTATGAAAGCCAAAACAATATGTTGTTGTTTTTTTCTGGAGAGATAAAACAACATCTGCATGAGCCAGATTATACAAAGAATTGTTGTTAGAGAGGCAGAACATCTCTAAATATGTCTGAGTCAGGTGAATAATGGTTTGATACCATATGTTTAGCAACCTTACATCATGGACTTCAGCTAGCAAAACAAAACAGCAGCAACATTATAGACAGTTATAGTCTCAAATGTATCATAGCAAAAGGTCAAGACATAATATTAGCGTTTGCTTGAGCCTCTTGAAAAGCTTAGAGACTGAATTGTTTCAGACCTTAAGAATTTGCTGAAATAAAATAGTCCCTGCTCTAAAGATGCTATATTTCTGGGCTGTGACTGAATGGAATTTGCAAGGTAGTTTCCAAAATGTCTTGAGTCGTTTGTAAGGGTTTTCAACTTTCATGTGCAAGCTGCAGGACCATGCTCTCGGGTTGCTGGAATGTCAAACATATTCAAAAACTTGCGTGACAAACTTACTCATAAAATAAATACAGAGTTACTGTGTTGCAACCCAGTTGCCTTTTGGTAGGGGTCAGCAACCTATGCAACCAAGCTGTGACTGAATGGAGACAAAAAGGAGAAGAATTAAAATGTAACTTAACTAAGACATGTGACTTAATTGCAAAAGAAAAACAAAACTTGCACAGCATTTGCAGGAATGCAATGTAAAGGATGTGTTGCTGCTCCTCTGCCTCAAAAGGAGTCAACTGAGGTGGTTCAGGCATTTCATTAGGATGCCTCCTGGGTGTCTCCTACTGAAGGTTTTCTGAGCATGTCCCACTGTAACGCAACCCCAGGGCAGGGAGGGACTATGTATCCTCTCTGGCCTGGGAACACCTTGTATATACCCCGGGAGAAGCTGGAGAGTGTTGCTAGGGAGAGGGATGTTTCTCTCCTGGACCTGTTACCTTTGTGATCAGAACACTGATAAGCAGCAGAAAATAAATGGTTGAATTCTTGTACAATGAGAATAGTTGCTGAACTCAGACACAAAATATGTTATCACATAACTCGTGGCTGCAGCAAACCTTCATCACATCATAGCTATTTTAGCCATGTTGGGCTTCCATAGCAACATGAAGAACCTTGGAAAAGTTTAAGAGAATCTGATATTTGTCTTCCTTGTAACGTTACCATTCTGTCATTGCACCAAGTATGTCCACAAATGTTTTATGAGTACCATTTCAGTGAGATTCCAAGTGAAAATACATATAATTTCCTCACCATTTTCCCACTCTTTTGTGCCTCCAACTAATGATGAACAGTTGCAGCCCTTGATTCCTCATTGTTTCTCCAAACTGCAATCTCACTTATCACTTTCTACTGCATGTAAGATAGTGACTATTTTTATATCATCTTCAAAACCCCATTTCAACTAAGCTGAACTATCCTTGTAACAGATGATATTTGCAGTTGCAGCTGTTCTCATAATCACAAAAAGCGCCACATTTCTTTAGTTCAATAATTCATGTTCGAACAAATAAACCGCGGGGTCATTCAGGGAAAGGGACGGTGTTGCCAGAAACACAATAAGCAGCTATTTACCCTGCAGAGTCTGTGTGGGTGACTACATTCATCCCTCCAGGGACGCGTGTGGGCTTTGAGTGATAGAAAACATTTGCTGATCCTGGTCAGTGGAGTGTCGGTCAAAGAGAGCTCTCTGCGTGTTTATGTACATTCGCACACAGGTGTTGTCATCGCAGCCCACAAACATGTTGACTCATCAGCCGCTCCTCATCCAAGTGACCTCTTCACATATGAGGGAAAATATGATTTGCAGCAGTAAAGCAAATGATAGGAGGGGAAAAAAAGCACTGCAAGTGATGTGAATTTTAAAAACATTTGCTCTAAAAGGTATTATGGTAATGTGAATGCTACATTAGTCACACATGCTTTACCAACTACAAACATAGCCACATACATTTAAAATTTACCAAGAGATAAAATGATTATGAGGGTCTTTTTTTTCAGCTCATGAGAGATCATAGTCATGAGAGTGTTTTGTTTATTAAATTGAGCTTGTGTCTGATCCCAGCAGAAACCGCTGCAGGGTTTACACAGGGATGCCCCTCATCAAAATTACATTCTGCGTTGATGATCTTTTAGAAAATCACCTGGGGGAGAACGGAGCCTGGTCCTCCGGTACAATCGTTCACACTGCAATTATGTGTGTCTCTGTGTAAATGAGGTCAGCGCACATAAGAACCCAATCTAATCACTCTGTGCCTCACGGCTGCCATCAAGGACACTTAAACCTCTTGCTGCAATGTAATTGCTCTGAAAAATAAGCAGTGGTTGGGTTTTTATCGCTAATCAGCATAGTGTACGGCTCCATGTTGGTTATTATTACAGTAATGTATTTATCTGGCTTGATTTGAGCTCTGTGTTTTTGCAGACTGATCCCCGTGTAACTGAGCGCCTCTCGATAAGGTTGGAGGTAATTACTGGGGGCCTGCATGACTACACAGCCAAGGGCATCTCTTCATCTTAAGCTTTGACCGAACCAAACAACAGGGGCTTTCCTTGGTTTATATTTTTAGGACTCCCTGACTTTCCCATTCGTTCTCATGCAGCTGCCTTTTCAGCTGCTTGTTTGTTTGATTGCATGTTCATTTTTTACTGCATGTTGCACAAAAAAGAAGGAGTCTGTCTCTTGTGACGTGTTTGATTCTGTGTCAAATGAAAAGAAGGATGAGGTTTCTCTCTTTTTTTCCCTCCCTTTTCAAAACTGGGCCATGAGCTCTACTGTGCTGCTAGTAATTATCAACCTTATAGGAAGGTAAAATGGAGAGGCACTACAGGGGAATGAACTTATAACTAACATCTTGGAAGAATGCTCTGTGTTTGGGTCTGTTGAAATAAAAGAGAAAAGGACAGAAAGGGCAACGATAGAGTGATGTAAAGACATGCGGCGTGACAATAGAGGCAGAAAAATGATGCAGGAGGAGGAAGAAGGATAGATCGAAGTTGAAGAAACAACAAGACCGCATCACTGACAGCTTCAAAAATGACCTCTTAATATGAATTCAAGGCCTCTTAAATCATTTATTGTGACAGTGGCAGTCGTTCTCCAAAGTGGGGTGGAGTTATCGCAGCTTATTAACGGTGCTGATAGGAGCATGTCGAACACGAGCAGAAGCAAATAGGACTCACACTGAATCCTTGACACACATTCAATAACCACATATGTGCCTCATTAGCATTATGGCAGGAACAGATCGGGGACAAACTGCAGCACAAGGCTTCACGGCTACATTACAGAACAAATTTTACGTCTTTACTTTGGAATCCACCCTTTTGCTTTCATGTAAGCGGCACCAGTGCAGAAGCAAAAGAGACGCTCACTTTACCTTTCCCTTTTTCTCCTCCAGACCCTCCAGCAAGGACACAAATAGGCACTTTAATATATGCAGAACAAACAAACAAGAAGCATCCTCTGCACTCCCACAGGGTTCAGACCTCTGTCAGAGAGTGTGGCGATCACGGCAATGAACTCCGGACTGTGACGGACAACAAAGGATTTAGAGTTTGAACTCGCATTGATTTACTCAATACGAGGCACTTTGATAAAGTCTAAACACAGTGCGCTTTATTTTTCACACACAGTTAGAGAACCATGAGTGCAGATTTCTTTACCCTCCTGAAGCCCACAAAAGAGAGAGATGAAGAAAGGTAGAGAAGCCCTTGTCGCTTCGGGTCAATTTGACCCAAAGGGCACAGTAGGGTTAAGGGCAGTGTTTCACCGGTGGAGAAAATCTATTGGAGATTTTCAGCTGAATATGATTTAAAATTAGGTTTTATTAATACAAGTTTAATACCTGTGTAGTTCCATGTGGAGAGAAATGTCAGAATGAGATAAAACAATGAGATAAATGTACATGGAAAGAAAATGCCTTTAGAAGAAAGATCCTAACACAAGCTTTCAGACAAGTTCATTTTTATATTAATTTAATTTTATTTATTTTTATTCATTTTTTTTTTTTTCAGATATTCAGGACATTTACTGCTGTGTTTGGGGAAAAACACAAAACAAGGCATACTCATCAGCCCACCACTGTTGTGCCTGACAGCTTTCTGTTCAAGTGGCACTGTTATATAAGTCTTGGGTTTAGCTTAGATCCAGCTTTGCAGCTCTAAGCCATACAGCCATCGTTTTTAGAAATAAGATGCTGTTCTGTGATGGACTTTAACATTCAACATGTTAACTAAAGCTTGTAGATCCATACACCTGTATCTCACAGGGCTGAAACAGCTGAAGAGCAACTGGAAAAAGACATGTCCAAAGAGGTCTTCAGAATGTCTTTTATATTTGTGAAGGTTCTTCATCTTTTCACGGGAGTCACAGATGCTAACAGTTTTGTCACTTGAATTTTGAGTTATGGTTAAAAATTTTGTGTGACAGAGGTTCTCTCAAAATAGTCGCTGACATCTTGAAATTTTCTCAATGTAGTTTCTGTAATTTTAGAGAGCTGTAGCTGTATTTTGACACCTGCATGGGAGCTCTCCTTTTGACCGATAACATTGCAGGCTTAAAAAAGGGATTTTTATAAAACTGGCTGCGCAAAACACAGCCGCACGACTAGCTGGTCGCTTACACCCAGAATTCAGTGAGTCTGCTACTAAAAAGTCGACAACTTGCCTCAAACAGTTGCAGCCACAGAGACATTGTTATATGCAGTTTACAAGTTTTTGCAGCTTCTGAGGCCATGGAAAAGCCTGACGTCTACTCTTTTATTGGCAAATGCCTTGCATGTTCTTGACATGGGTATAATGAGCTTTCTTGATGTAGAATTATGGACACGACACTGGAACCCCTCCCAGAATGATGAGAAGTAACAACTGCCTTTCTGTGATTATTGCTGACATCCCTAGTTATCTCCTGCATTGAGTTCTTCGAATAATCCTAAAACTGTCATCTAAAAATAATAATAAAGATTCTTTATTTGTGCCAGTTTTAATTGTTTAATCTCTCACAATCTAGCTATTTTTGCAGAGCTCTCGCTGGTTGTCAAAGTTTATGTTTGAAAAGTGCCTCATTTGACTGCCATAAAGAGTTGGATGTGACAGAAATTTCTTAAAGAACTAGATGACACCAATTTGTATTTTCTCAATAAGATTAGAGTCACGTCAGTTTTAAATCTGGCATTTAAGTCAAATATAACTATGGTATTAGACACTATTAATAGGTGCAAAATTATCTATTGACCTCTCACTTCCCTCTTCTCTTGCAGTGTGTCCTCCATTTATGAGCATTTTCTTCTCTCGCTTTACACTTCCTTCTTCTTGTCCTCTCTTTATTACCTCTGCAAATGTCCTCCACCCTCACAGTCTTTCCTGCGTTAGAGGTAAATTCAATCTACCTTTGTCAGCTTTAATCAAAGCCCCCACTGATTTAATATAGCAGGTGCGTGTGGGAGGTAAAGGCCTTTCGACAGAAAACAAAAGGAAGCTCTTTGTAAACACCATTTGGCCTTGTATAAATTAAAACCCTCTGGTAGGTTTTAATTTAGATGAGAAACTCAAGGATTTTTCAGCTTAGGATTTCTTTGGGTTTTAGGTTGATAAGTACATCTTGGACAAAATTTAAGAGATAAACTAGATCGTCAGTTTCTGTGCTTGAACAGCTGTGTCCACATCCTCATCAGCAACATCTGGTTCTTGGTGTTTTAGACCTTTTTGGTGAAAAAAAGGGTTTAAAGCTGAAATTCCAAAGACCTCCGTGGGCACGAGTTCAACGGCAATCAGCCACTAATCTTTTGTTTGACAAGATTATGCTCAATGACAACTTACTGCAATCTGATTAATGCCTGTTCTATCAAGTTTAGGGAGGATGCTAAGTATTTTCTAAAAGCAAATGGTTGATTCGGACAAATATATGCAGTCCCTTCCACATTCCTGACTTAAATTCTATTAAATGTCTGACTACTTATTTGATGTCAGAGTTAAGTACACTCTCTGATTAAAAGACAAAACAAAACAAAAAAATCTAAGCTCCCACAAAGAATGGACTGACTTGGCTTAAACTTGGTGCAACTGCCGATTAGTGATGTGTATGTAAATGATTTGATTTGTAAGAAGCTAGCACATCTAGAACAGGACACTGGTGGGTAAAGCGGTGGCATCATGAATGGAGCAATAGTGGTTTTAGTGGTCACCAAACAAACACTAGCACTAGACACCTTCGGGAGGATCGTCATGTTGTGTTTTAAGCATTACAGAACCCCATCACATCTGTGCCTGCCATCCAAACACAGGTATTGAACTCTGTACAATGTCCTGCACCATGTTTCAACAGCTGGCATCATTTGGACTACGAGCTTAACGTTTCATGCGTAGACTGCCATTAGAGGTGGTTGTGTTTGAAGTGGTGCTGTAACTGGGAGGCATGGACTGATGAAAAGTGGTGCTGCATCAGGTTCAGTAATGAATCTTAATTATCACAACTGACCATCATGTGCTGATATGGCCGTGCCAAAGGAAGAAGACCAATCGGTGTTTTGGAGTGTTTTTGGATTCACTGAGATTCACATTGCTTACTTCATAAAACGTCACTATAAAGTTAAATCATTACCCATAACAATTTCTAAGGGCATCTCCTCTGCTTCTCTTTTGGCAGTTCTGATCACCTTTTTTATCTGCTTCACACCCATCTTTGAAACCCTCCCCAGGTCTCTTCAACATCGGTAACGTCTCTCTCTTTAAGCTTGTATCTTCCTTCACGCGATACCTGCCTTTGAGTCTTCCTCCCCGTCTTCCTCCCTCTCTCTGACCCCTGTCACAGTCAGTGAAGTTCGGATGAGAAGCTACATAACACTGCATTGTCTGATCAGGTGTTGTTGAGTAAGCGAGTTTGCTGCCCTGATCTCTTGGGGTCAGCTTAATGCTATCCTCTGCTGGATCTCTCCTTGTAACCCGGTCTGCTACCCGCCAGCCAGGGCCTCCGTTTGTGCTCCAAACAGTCGACTGGCCCCTCGGATGCTTACACCTACAACATACTACTGCTCCTCCATGCCAAAAAGCACACTCATTGCTACAAGATAGCTAGGCTTGCACTATATCTGAATGCATTCAAAAGACTCAGCTGTTAGTGTTGCTATTTTTTTCACAAGAATGTTTCTGTAAAGTTTCCACACACACACATATTTATGTGTGTTTAAACAGTGTGCTTGTTGGCTTTAACTCAGAGAAAGATACTGAAGGTGATACACAGGGGGCAAGCAGTTCAATATCCCTTCCCTTTTCAAGTCAGATTCCACCTTGAACAAAGTAAGAGGTGGATTATTGATTAATCACTATACATTAATGAGCTGAATTGATCTGAAAAGAGGGCAACAGTGCAGATCGCTGATGGTGAAAGGGCCAACACTTCAAACAGTCTGTGTAAAGTTAAAGGATTGTGCAGGGCTCCTGGAGGAGGTTGATGGGGAGGACAAAGGTAAAGTAAAATCAGGCTGATGCTGTTATCTGTCTCATTTTGTCTAAAATTTGTGCCAGGGGTGTACACATGCAGCAGAGTTTATGTTTGTCTCTATCACTTCAGAAACATGTTTACTGTTTACTATCAGTCTTTTTGCAGAACCGTAAAATTTTCCTTTAAAAGGACAGAAACGATAAACTAGAAGCCTTGAAGAAATGTATAATTCTCAAAGCATTGTATACCAAAGTTTTAAACAAAGAACATGTGTGATCTGCTAGCATTCAAAACCTCTGACAGGATGATACTTAGCTATTACCTCACCAAATTTTGCCTCAGTATCTGTGACATTGTCTGAGTTACAGCCATTTTTGTGTTTGCCAAGATGAATTAACTGTGGCAGCCATCTTGAATCAGGCTGAATATAAACATCAATTATACAGTACATCCTTTGATTACTTTCTGAGAGTTTCAATAAAATCTGTCAATTGTCTAATGAAACATTTTGCTACCAGACAGCCAGGGTTGACAGCAACAGATAATTCCAAAATTTTACACAAAGATCTCACGTGATTTGTTAATACTCAATATATGTGTTGGGGATGACTCTCAGCAACTGCCACACCAAATTTCTGGCCAGTATCTGTAAAACTGGCTGAGTTATGAGTTACGGATATTTTAGTGTTGGCTGGTGTCAATTAACTGCAGTGGCCATTTTCAGTCAGGTTACAGCATGCAAAAGTTAAAACTTAATACTTAGTTCTAGGAACATTTCTATCTTCTTTGGGCTCCAACTTGTTTTAGATGGAATAAGGTAAAGCAGATAACTTGTCATGAAGTAGATAACTTGTCACCAAATGATATGTTCTATCAGACAACAATTATTAAGATAAACATGACACATCTGTAAAAATTAAGATGCTAAAATTATAATTCTAAAACTACTGCTGTGTTAGAATGAGCTCAGAGCCATTTGAATCCTGTCCACAATCACCCCTCCCACTCCCCACTTGGCAGCGCAACACCAGCCAGACAGCTGGTATTATTATGTAAACAGTTGGTTTTAAGAAATCCAGGGATTGTCTGGGTTAGGATGTAACAGATGCAATATACTCTTCCTAATATGTCTCTCTGAAGACAACTAAAATATTAGTCTGCTGTATCTACAAACCTGTAGTGTTGAGTTAGCAATGCAAACAAGAGTATGATTTACTCTGTTACTTAACAAGAGAATAAGAATTGATTGGTGGGAAGTTATTGTTGGGTTTTGTATTCAAGCAGTAACACAAATGTCACTAAAGAAGCAGTAAGTTTCAAATGGCTAGACCCACAAAACCAAGTAAGTTCAGTACAGTATCATAACTCTTGGATCGACATGAAGAATATTTGTTCAGCAACATTTCTAACATTAGTTCCCTGAATAACTGAACTCATATTAACTGTGTATTAACAAGGCAGAAAATCCAAGTCAGAAATTTTTGTCTTGGCTGAGGTCGATAAGCTGTGGCAGCCATCTTGAATTGGGTTGACAAATAAACACATTCACAGATACAAGTAAAACCATTATCACCCTTCCACCATTGGTGGTGGGCAATAAAAAAAAGTCATCGCTGGGTTAGCTGCAGCAAAAATGAATTTGCACATTTGATTTGGTTAAGCTTTAGAACATTTCCGGAACTTTAAATTGTAAAATATTTGGTGTGTCTTACTCTTGATGTAATAAGTTATTAAGTTTAAAGTGCATCAACATTTTGACCCACTAAATAAACCTTTGGAACATGTTTCAAATAATAGTACAAAATCAAACTATATAATGCGTGTAAATGTTATGTAAGATACATTTATTTAGACAACTTGACATGACAGAACAAGTTGTTGAGATTTACTATGGTATGGTTGTTAACTTTAAATTCCACTGTAAGCCAAAGTTTTGATTATATTTCTTAGAAATGTTTCAGAAATATAAAGCAGCAAACATGAACAAATGAAAACAGCAAAACAACAAAAGTGAGTCACCTGGTCTTTTGTCGTTTCGAGCTTTTCGACCCCCGCACAGTCGAACTTTGGAGATCAGGACCAGGATCTGTTTCTGGCACAGGGACTTGTTGCTCTTGGGACAGGGCCTGCGCTTGTTGGCGACCGGTCGGTTGGCTTGGTCGTCCTTGACCGCCCGTTTCTGTCTGATGAGAGAGCTGGCAAGAGCTGCCATCTTCTCCCCCCCTCACACCTTCGGGAGGGGGGTGTTGTACTTCTCTGTACCCCCTTTACTGGTTGGTCTTTTTGCTTCCCTTAAAAAAAAAAACTAGAGTAGGACAGATGTTTTAAAGAAGCCTCCCAGGGGAGATGAGGATACTAAGTGGGTTAACAGGGAAGAGTTTAGCTTGATGGTTCCCTTTGAGAGGGTAGAACTGGAAGGGATGCAAGTTCAGATGTAGTCCTCTGTAAAACCTCCACTCTGGTCAAAAATAAAAATCTGAACCAAACAGGGTGCAGGATAAACTGCTACAGTCACATTTTGCCTTTTAGACTAAGATCACAATTGGAATAAATGTCTTTTGTAAGAGGAAATAAAACCTAACCCTCTTCCCCACTCATTTTTCCCTTCAAAATGTACCTTAAGTTTAAAATACTGTAATGCAAAATAACTACTTCCAATAGACAAAAGCAAAGAGAAGAAGCTCAGAATATATTACATATAAAAACACTTTTTCTGAAGAAAAGTGAGATCATCTTCAATGCTAGGAAACTCTTAAAAGAGCAAGAAAACCCAAACTGTTTGTCGCCCATTGTGCAGTCCACAGAGGTCCAACTTTGCCTCCCATTTAAACGTGGCAGAGCGGAGAGTCCGAGCTGTAATCCAGCTGAGTTAAATCCAGAGGTGGAACAGCAGGCGGGACACTGACAGTGTTTGTCGGAACACAGCCGGGAACAGAGCGGAGACATGGACACACACAGACAGAGGTTCCTCTTCTGCCTCCGGATGGCACACTCCTTTTCCCACAGTCCTCACCAATCCCCCCAACCCCCACCCTACCCCCCGCTCATCTCTTTCTCTCTGTCTCTCTCTCTCTCCTCTCCTCCTCTTCCTCCTCCCATCTGAAGCCAGTGCAACGGGATGCGTGTTTGTGTGTGTGTGTGTGTGGATTCCAGCAGCCACCATCAGTAGAGGTGACATTCATGAGAAAGAGACAGGGAATGGGAAGGGAAGGCGGTTTGGTTGGGCTGACAATGAGGGAGATGGGAAACAGACACTTCACAAAGACTTCAATTTTATTTTGCAGAAATGTTTTTCTTTAAAAGAAAAAAGAAGCTTAATCATTTTTACTGATAGACTGAAACAGTGGGGGTGGGCAGGTTGGATAGGGAGGGGGAAACGAAGGTGCAGATTGTGAAAAAATGTCTGTCTTTCTGAGAGGACTAGCACACAACACACATGGAAAACCCAGCATGTTTTGTTGTGAAGTCTTTCCTATTGTGCACAATTTTTGTTATTTGCCCTTGCAGTGATTACCTCCACAATCTCTCTGTGATTTCTACCCTTTAAAGCTCCACAGATGAATTAAGATATCTGAATAAAGTGACTTTGGTCCCTGATGCACCTATTTATTGCCCGACGTAACTGAATGCTGGCTTAAGTCGACTGTGACAGGAACATGAGCTTGGACAGATCTAGTTAGACAGCTAAGACATGCAAACTTGCAGACGATCACCCCCTGCTCTCCCTTGGTTCGCCCCGGGCAGCAAAATACTCACACGAACACAAACCCAAGACTGGGCATATGCAGTTACTTAAACTTCAAGGGCCAAAATACCAGGTGCTTCAAGAAGTTTGGGACAAATTTAGATAGATAAATGCTGATGGGGTTGTACAAATCAGCTTGTGCTCATAAATAGCAGCCTTCTGCAGTCAACTATTAGTAATTTTGCTGACTTGCAACCAAAGACTGTATGAAGATGGACAACGCTTCCCTGTCTACTTCCTTTGTACCAGAAGGATGCCAAAATATTCTGTTTCCAAGTGCTGCCATGTTCCATTTTTAGAGCCAAAGTCTAATGCTGCATTCCATTTGTTCTCGAAAGTTGTAATTTTCGAATTCCAAGTCAGAAAAATTAATTGGAACAACACCATCCCCACCCTCTACCCCCCACCAAGTCAAAATTCCAACTTGGAAAATTTGAGATTCCTGACCTGCCCCTACTTCAAAATCCAATATGGCTGACTCGCACACGAAAAGTTGTGATAGCTTCAGAAATAAACTTTTTATTTGAACCTTTGTCAGTGTGCATGTTAGCAATCCAGTCACACATCATATTTTCCAACCATTGTTAGTGGCGTTAGAAGCACTAAATACACAGAATGAAGAGAATTTTTTTGTTATCGGCTTGTATTGATATGAATTGTTAGCCTGGTCACTGAGCATAATCATGAGCAAATCCTACTGATTTTCCAAGTTGCAACTGGAAGAGAGTAAAGTTGAGTCTGACGTCATTCCAAGATACAAGTTCTAGCTTCCGAGGTAAACGGAACACAGTTGAAAGTTCCACATAATTACCTGTAAAACGTCATGGTGTCAAATAACTAAGCAAATTAGAAAAATGAATTGCTGAACCTCCAGCAGCAAGGCAAAAACTATGTGATTTAATAAAATTCTACATGTTGAAAAAAAATGATCAAAGGTGAATCTTTATTTTTTTAGTCAGAAAAATGTTCCAATTGTTTACTTATACTGCAGCCAGCATTCTAAGGGGTACTCATCTAGTTTTTGCTTCACCTTCTCGTTTCTTTTCTTTTCCTGTGTTTAGGACTATGATAATAAGGAAAACAAAACAAAAACAACAAAAGGTTAAAGAAAAACAAGCCTCCCACCCCTCTGTCAGGCTGGCCCCATTTAATATGTTTTCAGTACCGTCCCTTCACGTGGACAAACCTTTCCAAATGAAAAGTAAATATTCACCAACAATATTTTTTTCCAGATGTTGACTTCAGTTGATTGATGTAGTTTTACCTTGGTTCTGTATGATGAAAGGTTAATTTTCCCAGTACGTTTAGCTCTAATTAGTTATTTTAAGCTTTAAAATGGCAATGTAACGCAATGATTGTGTACTGTAATGTAGGCAGGACTTTTGTATCAAGTGTACAGCTCCACATCTCTAGTGCACAGACTCAGGTTCCAAAAATACAACATGGCAGCACTATTTTGGTTTCACTTTTGTACAACAAAAGTAAAAAGATATACAACATCCATCTTTATTTACACTCTTGGGTAGCAACAAACACTAGGTTTGTGCATTCTACTCTCAGTGCACTAAAAGAGCAGCCCACCTGAAATTACCACTTCAGTCTTATGACTTTATGTTAATGCAGTCAAATTAAATGTGATCATCATCTATGAATCTGATGTTGAAGTTAATATGAAAAAAAAATTGAACACCTCTGGCGTGAACTCTCAGACTTCAGCTAAATAAATCAACTTAATGGAGCTCCAAACAATCCTATTTTAATTTGGCTTGGCATCTTTATTAAAAGCCACTTTTCAGGGAAACCAGGAGTGGGCGCACTTTGGAAATTCAAGGTCAGCTGGAACCACAACGCCAACCAAGGTCGTCGTCTGTCAGCACTTGATTGGCAGGTGACAGCAGATGTTCAGTCTTTTGTGAAGGATGGGGGGCATAGTAAGAGCAGGGCAGAAGGAGCCACACATGGGATAATGCAGTTTGTATTGATGTGAAAACAAAAAAAAAAGATATTTTCCTCCCTTTGTAATGACGTTTCTAGCCCTACCCTCTCCTTTTCTCCCAGCATTCGCCAGCCGTCCTCAGTCACTCACTTGTCTTCTTACTTTGGGCTAAGAATCAATCTCCTAATGGACATCACATTACACACTTTGCCAGAAGTTGTTCTCCTTCTTGCTGTTTCTAATCACAAGTACATGCCAAGTTACACCAAAAGAAAGCTAAGTAGGGATTCTTGGAACATTAGATAGTCTCAAGGTTAAGAGATGTTTCCATCATTCTAATGGAATTTTGTGACAAAAAGCAAGTAGACACATTAGGACCAGAATCATCTTTTAAATCTCCCAAAGAGCAATCACCTAGATGTGTACAGCCCACCTAACAACTAAACGCTCATTACGTCCGAACTCTGGCAACCTCATTCATTAGTTTAATTTACTTTCCTTGCGTCATGGCCTAACTTTACCACATGGTTCCAAAACTCTCATCTGATCACAGACAAGATTTACTGTCTATGTTCCATCAGCACTGTCTGAAGCCTCTGACAGTAGAGAAAAACGAACACAGCATAAATCAAAATGAAAATAAGATAAAAAAAATATGTAATGTGTCCATGAATAAATTCCCATCATCTGAGTAATACTCAAAAGGCGATTACATGCAGATGTTTTTGCTGAAAAACAAGCCTTTCCATCATCCTGGCATCAATGTTCATGCAAGCTCAAAGTATTAACAGCATATCCTCTTTCAAAGCAATTTATATTAGGAGCAAAAAATCTGATATTTTCTAGAGCATGATGCAGTCTATGCTACCATAATGAAGACTCATTTTCTAAAACCTGTAAGCTACAAGGATGAAAGCTGAATAGAAAAGTGCAAATCTACAAATGTCTTTGTATTTTGCTTCCAAGCAGCCAGGCCTTCTTGTAGTCTCTTATAGTGGTCTTGATTAAAAGTTCGTTAGGCTTTCTGAAGGTATTTCAGAGTTGTTGTTGTTGTTGGTTTTTTTTTTTTGCCAGACTTTGGTTGATTTTTCACTCATTTTCAGTCCAGTACTCAACTGTTTTCAGAGAAATGTTTTTGATTATTTGTTAAACCTTCTAATTCTACCCTAGACATCATTCAGACACAAAGGCTACTACATTTAGTGGATGAACCAATGCTTTGTCGACACAAGTCAGAAAAGTTAGTAAAAAACTATTTTTAAATTGAAGCTTTAGGCATATTGCTACTATCAACCTGCCATAAAGGCACACTTTATGCACAACTTGCTTTATTTTAATCTATAGAAAATAACAACGATAACACAGTTTGACATAAAATGCAATATTTTAGCTCCAACAAGGAAATCCTAAAAAAGCTATTTAGCTAAGAACTTGGCATACAGGAGTAGATGATCAACTAAAAGATGGTGCATCATCTGCGCACACTGCTTACAAACAATTAGTCCAAAGAAGACTCTGGAAAACCTTTAGAAATCCTGGAAAAACTATCAGTCACTTTAAAAAAATTAAAAAGAAGCCTTGCTGCTTGGTAGAAAAGTATTAAAAATATAAAAAGGTACTTGCTTATAAAATTCTTGACAGTAACAACAGATTAAGGCTATTACCTAACATGACTAAAAGGTAAAGTTGCTTTTTTTTGTTTAACAAATATTATAAACAAACTGTTCACTTGTGGTCTCCTGTTTATCCTTTACTTTAAAAGAATTTGCAACAGCAGCCAGTTTAGGGTAAATTGGAAGTATTTTGAAATTTATGCTAGTGGGACATGCTCTTTTTCATTTTTGATTGATATCAGATAGTCTGAAGACCTCTTTAAATCAGAGGCACACACAGACATCCACCTACCTTCTTCCTGAAGGCCTTGGAGAGCTCATTAGATCTCGACAGGATGGTAACGCACACTTCAACAGCAAAGAGAATGCCAGGACCTTGATTTTAAATGTTCAAAGACAGATTACATCTGTGACTNGTCTAATCATTTTATCTGGTTCCTTTAATTCAGTTTTTATAGATTTAAAGGCAAGACATAAAGAGATAAGCTTTCCTTGAATTTAACTGATAAAAAAATGCCCTTAAATTTATTATTTTGGTTCATTTGTAACTGTTTAGAAAATGACAAAATCATTTTGATATATAAAAAAGGGGGAAAATGTTTCTGAAAGCTTTAACAGGATGGACAGCAAGCACTGGACTTGAGTGAAGTCTAGAATTCGATACTCACTCATGCATCAACACTTCATTTGTTGGAGTAAAGTAAGCCTATTTTTTTTTTACTTATTTCAAAATGGTTAAATTTTATTTAATGCGCTTTTCTTTGAAAAAAAGGTTGTAGTATTAAGCATTTTATAAAGTAAATTGGTGGTTTTAACTTTTTTTAACCAATTCCATAACTGCAGTGACAGGCAGTGCCCAAAAGGTGCAAATCATTGGAGATTTTACTTTTTTTTTCCCCTCAAACCTCATTCTTGAAGACTTTAATCATCTAAGATGGTACATTTAGAGTGACAGCTTGCCATAGTAGCTTTTAAGTTTTTCCTGTCTTTGTGGGATCTATGTTGTAATGGTCAGCACTCTGGGCTTTGAATGTAGTCATTTATTATTATTTTTCTGTATTTGTTTTCATGTTGTCACTCTTGTGTTTCCTGCACCATTATTCACCTGCTCTCAGTTCAGTAGTTCTCCACCCAGCCTGCCACGCCCATCTACACCTGTTCCTAATTGTTGTTTTTTGTAAATAAATTAGCTTTGTTAATTTAAGATGAGTCTGTATTCTGGCATTGCTTCGCTCAGTCATTATACATTTACACTGATTTACTTTGATCCGATGAAGGTCTGAGATTCAATTTTTGCTGATATTTACAGTAGCAGTTTGATTTACCTAGTCTGTCATTATGGACAGAATGGGCAGAACAAGTAATAAATACAGGAGGAAAACATCTGAGAGCAATCTAGTTAGAATAACTAGTAAAAAAAAAAACAGTGCTGGTTTGGACAAAGCAGCTGCTGAAGTTGGGTCAGTGAGTCCTACGGAACTAAAAAAAAGTCCAAAATATTCAAAATAAGACGATGCGTGACAGTGGTGGGAAAGATGACTTTTTTTTTTTCTTTTTACTTAAAAATTATAATGAAACTCAATTTGCCTCTATTAACGATGAATAACAAGATTACCCATTTTACAGAAGGACTTTTCATTTTTATTGATTTCATATCAGTTGGTGCCTTCTTTCCAGATTTTACAGTTTTTCCTAAAAGTATAGATGTATTATTATTTGGAAGCCAGCCTTCTCTTCCTCTATTTCAGAGGGGCAGCAGTATCAGATGAAATGCTGCAGAGCTATCAACAAGATAATCAGCTTGTGTGGGATGTTTGGTTTGATGGCCTCCAATGTTTCAGCATATGATAATGAAAATGTCTGTTTTTCACTTCAACACATGAAATGGAATTTTTTTCCTAAACTCTGTGTAGTCCTTACAGAAAAACTTTCATGTTATTTAAAAAAAACAGATATAACATATCTTGAAAATAAATGATGGTATTCCTTTTATGTGCATAATGTTACTACAAGAGATTTTAAAAAACATGATCAGATTAGGTCTGTGATCTGAAGGATAGAACATGGCATCAAAGACTTGATTATTTGCTTTAATCTATGAAATTTGTTAGCCAGTTGTATCTTGAGAAAAAAAAGGGGGACTATTGTCATTTTATTTTATTGGCAATCACACTTTTTTTTCCTTTTGGAAGATGTTTCTCTATTGAAACATAAAACCTTGATCCCTCTGTGATGTGAAGCCACATAATGGGAGAATATCATGAACTTTTAACAACATCTAACAAAAATGATCTGACTTCCTTCAGTTGTTGCAAAAGAAATAACAAAAAGTGTTTCATTTAAACATCTATTTAAATGTTAAGTGTTTTTATTTTCAAGTAGAAATTGAATGTAATGTTAGCTAAGCTAATGTTAAAGCTAACTCATCTTCTGTCTTTGCTCTGACATAGATTTAGTAAATTGGGCTTAACTGGTGAGGTCCCAAATATTGTACCTCTGAACTGTGCTAATGTCAAAATAATAATAATAAAGTTCAGATGTCCTGTTTGTTGCTGATCTGAGAGCCCACTGTGTCACATGGCTGTCTTCATCTGCATGCAGAGTGGGTAACAGACATCTGACAGCAAAACACAGTGTACTTCATAACACATTAACCAGCTAAGTTCATTGAATGCATTCAATCAGAATGAATTCTTCACATCAAAAAGCATCTTTTGAAATCTTAGTTTTCCTAACCACAAACTCATTTTTAATGTGCCTAAGAGTTGCTAACGGAGCAGAAAGTCTGTTTTTAAAAATACCCAGTGTAGTTCGGATGGGCTCTTAAATAGTACTACTTCTACTGATGTTCCAAGCAAATCAATTTGGTAAAATACAGTCAAGTGGAAACACTTCATTTTTTATGAAGTCTTTTAGGAGTCCAGCAAACCAAATATAACATAAATCATGAATATTGTATTTGGGCACACAAACTAAATACTGTGTGCATGAGTAATTAACACAAGCTTGTCCTAAATGTATTCAGTCCAATACCCTCTACCCTCCTTTATACTGCTCAGTGGTAATTCACTTTGGATAAAAGTGTCCGATAAATCAGTGTAATGTCCTAAACACAAGCACTCAGGCGGGTGGTATGTCTTGCGTCACCACAGCTTCAGCAATTCTGCGAAGATTCTGTAGATTAAAATAAAACCAGCTAAAGACAATTAAACAGAACATGAATGTAAAAACACCATTATTAGCTTGCTGTATGGCTCCACTATGACAGTAAGTTAGATATTTAGTTCTTACATCAATGAATTTGATCTGTACAAGATTGGTTTTTTTGCAGTTATAGTAAAAACAAAACAAAAAAAAGGCTGGATGTCTATAAATCTGCTCAGTATCTGTTATTAAATTGTAGGTGTTGGAGGGGTGCATATTTTGTTTTCAATACAGAATATTTCTTTTTATATATTTTGCACTCCATGCAACAGTTTATTCCTGAATAAGTAATTTGTTACACGTTATTCACCTTTCTCAGTGTGACATATACAATGAGTGCTAGTGAGCTGGTCCTGTACACACTGCATGTGTGCTGAAGTAAAGATTCACAGCCTTCTTTATCCAAACAGATAGATCCACGAGCGTGCACGCATAAAGCCAGAAAGAGTTGGGCACATTTAAACAAATGGCCTAGTTCTGTCTCTTCTTTTCATTGCTCTCTCTCTCCTTCAATCCCCCCTCAGCTCATCATACTGTCCACAGATGACAGGAGGTTTTCTCTGTTAATCCTCCTCTATTATGCGACCATGTGAAATCTGAAGCTGGCTTCGTGCGCACAGAAATAATATTTCTTTTGACCACGACCCTCGGGTGAGCTGCTCATTAAATTTCTTTAAGTTTCAGTTCTTTATTTAACCCTGTTCAGATCAGACTTAGGTAATTAGGTTTTAATCATGACAATTACTCACTAGTTAAATAGATGAAGATTCGCTCACTTTTTAATACTATTCGACTGAAGGTCTTTTTGGTGCAGTGTGTGTCAACTGCTTGGTTTACAAATGCTGCTTTTTATTATTTTACCGTTAATTTTCAGATAACCGCAGCAGTCAGAAAAGGTTATTCCACTTTTTTGAAGTTTTGGGTTCTTTGTGTTGGGAGGGTTAAAACAACCTATTTTTGTAGTTCTGACTTGTCGCTTTTTTGTTCTGTCATTTTTTTCTACTGATATAACTGAAATTTGTTATGAAGTTGTGTTTGGATTACTTGTATAATACTCCCAACACAATCTAATGCAATGATTTAAAATGTCATTTTGTGACTATTCACAAGACCATATCCAGGATTTCAAGCTCAGCACATCCTTCTAAACCAGGGGTGGGCAACCCTGGTCCTGCAGAGCCACCATCCTGCATGTTTTCCTTGTTTCTCTGCTCCAGCACACCTGATTTGAATCAATGGGTGATTAACAGGCTTCTGCAGAACATGAAGAGGTGATTTAACCACTGAATCAGGTGTGTTGGAGCAGGGAAACAAGGAAAACATGCAGGATAGTGGCTCTCTAGGACCAGGGTTGCCTATCCCTGTTCTAAACTATGTACCTCTTTCCTTTCCACTGTCACCAATGTGCTGCTCAGGATGGGAGATTGCAGCAAAGTGACAACTTTCAGCGCGTCCTTAGACAGATCATTTTTACAAACTGGCATTTCGGATACCTGTGTTTTAAATCATAAATTGCCACTGTTTTTAAGTTAATATTGTCACAACTACTGCCCTACATTTTCAAATTGTTGGTATTTATGTATTTCTAGTGTCTATTTTTGTTATTTCTGTTTACTTGTCTTGTCTATTGTGATGTGTGCTGCAGCCTTTCTTAGCTAGGTCACCCTTGTGAAAAAGGTCTTGATCTCAGTTTGTTTTTATCTGGTTAAATAAAGGTTTAATAAAAATTTCAAAATGTGTTGTACTTGAATATATTGTATTAGTACAGGAATTAATTGACTGTATTTGGATTTTAATCTGGATCTGAATTGGATTTTTGATTTGCATATCAAAAGCTATGATATTGTATGTCATAGTTTATATAAATAAACTGAAATAAACTGTGATGGACTTGTGACCTGTCCAGGGTGTCCCCCGCCTCTCGCACAGTGACAGCTGGAGATAGGCACCAGCTCCCCACGACCTGGAAAGGAAAGCGAGTAAACAAAAATGGATGGATGGATGGAACTGAATGAAAGGCATCTCAATAACCATTTGCATGTAGCTTATTGTTATTTGTAGTGCTATTATGAAATTATTTATGTACATATAAAAATAAATACATAACTTGTTTCAAATGTAGAATTTAAGCATTGGAATTTAAATGATATTTGTGTCATTATTTATAAAATTCAGTGATATGTAAATATGTAGAAGGGTATTTAGGTGAATTTTCACCATATATCTGACTCCACGTGATCTTGGGTTATTTTAGAAAATACTGTAAATACTTACATTTACTTATTTGTTTATTTATTTTAATTTTAGTGTAAAGATTTGAGTTTTATTATATATAGATACCTATTTTAGTTAAACAGAAAAGTGCAGTGCTTCTACATTTCCTTTGTACCTGGATGCAACCTCTTCTCGTTTTCTTTATCATTAATGCCTGAGGTCAAATCCCGCAAGTTAAATCTGTGGGATTAAAGTCGCTCCTTTCAGGACAGATGAAGTTCCCTTAATGAATGCTGATATTTGGAAGACCTTTGTGTTAGTAATTTAGGAGCAGCCTTTACTTATCAGGTTTCGCCATCATTCTCATCTCTTTTATTGGAGTTTAAAACTGGCAACTTTCACTGTCAAATTTTACTTTGCTGTGGATTGAAAAAGATATAAGATAAGATAAGATAAGATAAAACTTTATTGATCCCACAATGGGGAAATTTGCACGTTGCACGTCATATACTTTTACTCTTTAATATGTACAAATGGTGATGCTCAATGTTAGCTAGTTTGAGAAGTGATTGAAGAAAAAAACATGATATTGCTGCCTTTTTGTTATTCCTCACCAGCATCTAAGACTATAATCCTACAGAATCATTTAATAATTGTCCGGAACACCAATATTGAAATTGTTGAATTTACCTTTTTTCCTGACAGCCAGATGAAACTGTCAAAACATCAACCTTTTTCAAAAAGTCTTGAGTTTTGCAGATATTTGTTCATGCTCATTTGTGGCGAATTCGGTCTTTCTCAAAAAGTACTTGAAGCTATAGCTCAGATCATTTGAAGTCAGGTCCTTTAAGACAGGAGGTATTTAAAAAGATTTACTGACAGGGATTGTTAGCTCATCAGGCCAGTTCCAAATCAACTTTATTCATTCAAACTCAAGTCATTCTGAGAGCTATCTACAACAGATAAGATATTAATTGTTTATAATCTTTCCACACCTCAAAATAGTTATCATTTCTAGATGAAGCCAGATGAAAACATTTTTACCAATTAAGGTCTAAATCTTTGTTTTGATGGTGGTGGAAGAGCCTTCCTCAGGTTTCTGCCAGTATTCAAATAATTAACTGCCTATTTTTAGTCTTCCTCTATGAAACTTTGATTTCTGACATCTTTGCATTGGCCATGTTTTATTTGACAACATTCAGTGGCTTGGGAGCTGTACAGCATTTATTTTAAACTAGCTGAAAACCTGCATGCATGTGTCAAAAAATGTCTTAAATTTTTACTCCAAAATCATTTGACAATTATGAAATAATACAAAAAATACAATAATTTTCAACCATTTAAGCTTTCACATCAGGGTTGCATGAAAACGCGTGTGTCAAGTTTACGATGTTGTAATTAGTTTTGTTTGAGGTTATCTGATCTATGTAAAAGACAGGTTTAATTAAACGCACGGGCTGAACTGTGATGTTTAAATCTATTTAAAACAAGCAGGAGATGATCTCTGTTGTTAAGACCTATCTCTTTATCCCCTCTTCACAGCCTTCATTCCCTATTTCCCTAAAACTGAATGTCTGCAGAAATGAGCCTGTGACAGATTAGAGGGACCTTTTTATGTCACAGATTAGGATTAGAAATGAAAACTGTTTGGGGTCAAATAATGACTCTCGACTTAAGAACTAATCTGGCTATTACTAGTTATCATCCCTACGAGGACGTTCTTAGTAAACATGAAAAGCTTAAAAATGTAAAAATCAAACTCCTGTGTGTGTGTGTGTGTGTGTGGTGGGGGGGCGTGCATGCGTGTGTGAGTGCGTGATTGTGCTTAGTGCGCAGAAACTTTCATTAATTTGTATTTTTCCATATAAGTATCCACAGTAAATTAAAGCAAAAAAGAGAAAAACAAGATAATATATGGCAAGAAAACTGACTCAAATAGGTGGGATTTGAGATTACATGTGTTTTAGATGTATAGTATACTATACTATACATATATACTATACTAAAGATTAGTGAAAAGTACAAGTCAGAGGATGGATACAAAAAGGTTTCCAAGGTCCTAATCATCCCCAAGAGTTCTGTTAGATCCATCATGAAGAGATGGAAGGAATAGGGGACATGTGTAAATCTACACATTTGGTCAAGTGGAAGAAAGTTTTGTAGTCTGATTGAGACTAAATTGGAGCTTTTTGGCCATCAGACAAGACCCCATGTCTGACGGAAACCAAATACTGCACATCATCACAAACTCACCATTTGCACTGTGGAGCATGGTGGTGGCAGCATCATGCTGTGAGGATGCTTCTTGGCAGCTGGCCCTGGTAGGCTTGCAAAGATAAAGGGTTAAAATTACTAAAAACACAATTATTTTACTACAAATGTAAAGATTGACACAGTATTCAACATAACGGTTCAGATTTCACTCCTGCTGCATAATGAGAAAAACTGAAGAAACAATTTTCAGAACCAAGCCTGGTCTGTTCCCAACTCATCACATAGATCTTTGTTTTTAACATGTAAAATTACTGTCATCAAACAATTTCTCAGTTATTGCAGAATTGCTCCAAACTAGTATTGATGTATTGGTCTATGTGCTTTTCATCATATTATATCACAACGTACTTGGGGATTTGTCCATCTATGAATGTTGAACAATTATTGACTGCAGGGTCACAAAAGTCACCTTGGACATCTAGAATATTCAGTTGGTTTAACATCTAAATCAATAACATAAGTTTGTAAGATTAAAGAAATTTTAATAATTATATAAACTTTTACTATTACTATAATTGTGGAAGGAAAATTCCTTTTTCACCAATACGATGTTTAAGGTTCACTAACTCAAGTCTTTTAAAAGACAGGAGGGAGAATGGATCCACTTTGGTGTCTGAAGTCAGTGCCAACAAGATTGGCAGGAGAATAGAACATCACGTTCCCATCTCTGAGAAGTTAAAATCCAGTGTACCTCTCTGAAACTCAGAACCAGGAAGACCTAAACTTTCTTTTTTCCATTACTTCTTGCTTCACTATAAACTGAAAGTTTCCATTGGATGTTAAATAGCTGACTTTAGAAAGAAACAGACTTATCTTTTACTATAACTTTGTCAGACACTTAGGAAAGTTCATTTCTATCAAACAGTTAAGATGAACCCCAGTCCAAAGTAGTATACCATGTAAGTTTAGCAATTAGTATTAAATGTGAACAACAGTAAAGAATAAAACATTAAGTAGGAAAAATTGCAAAAATAAATAAACAAATTAACTAACTAATTTTCTAGTAAATAGACAATTTAGCATTGCAAATCTAAAATATCCAAACATGAAAGTAGCATTCCTTAAAGGAATGCATATCACCCACTGCCTTGCATAACAAAGTTTATTCAAATATGTCATGTAGTCTGTTAGGTCTCGGAGTATGGGTTGGGATGGGTCTCGGTTACCTCACACCAATTTTTGTCTCAGTATCTGTAAAACTGACAGAGTTATAGACACATTTGTGTTAGCTAAGGTCAGTGAGATGTGGTGGCCTTTTTCAATTAGGTTGATTTAAAACAAAAAAAAAATCAGTTAGTTAGTAGAATTGGTTTCTGACAAACATGCACATGACTGCCAGGCTTTTATGGTAAAATGACAAAAAGCCAGAGAGAAGAAGTGAGCTTTTATAACAAATTAAAATAAACAAGTGACATAAAATGATGAAAACTTCTTTTTTTTTCTTGTGACATCCCCAACATTTCCTTAAAGTTCAATCGAAATTTGTTCATTAGTTTTTAAATAATCACACTACAGGACAAACAAACCAAAACTACTGACAATATAACCTCCTTGACAGAGGTAGCAAAGAGGACAATGCCATAAAGTGGAGGAACTACTATGCCACAAGAAATAATTGTGATTATTGCATTTTTCCAGCTGATTGATTCTTTATCTCATTGTTCATTTTTGCTATTTAGTGTTTTTATAAACTGGACCAGTTTAAGGCAAAACTCACAAGATGACTGTACCAAATAAGATCAGTACCAAATGTCTGTGATCAAGATGCAGACAAGAAATACTGAAGATTTTGAGAATTAACCTGACAGTCTATTTTTTCCACTTTTCTTATTTTTTATTTTTATTGTATTTATTTATTTGAATTTTAGACTGAGCTTGGTGTGGGTCATTGTGAATTATCCTGCTGTGTACAGTACAGTAGGCTCTTCAGAGTTATTGAATAAAATGGAAGAGTAGAGTTGAGTGTTTCACTATGTCTGCACTAAAAATTAGCTCTAAAAAAGGAAGAGAACAATGTTGAATTTAAAATCTTAAAAAAAATCAACAGGATCTCAGAAAATTGGCTCAACTTGTTTAAAAGGGGTGCAAAAATATTCTGATTAAAACTTGGCAGAAAATTGTTTTCTTTGTTAAATTACCGGTCTATGAATTAGTATTTCTAAAACCCAATATATGGTCAAAAGATGTAATGTAGACAATCACTGGTCTTTTAAGTGTTGTGGACATCTTCAGTCGTGTTGATTTCAGATGACATGGAACCGTGCACGAAGCATACATCATATTTAAGGGGAAAATGAAACTGTTGAGCTTTCACTCTTCTAATGATGCCATTAGAGGACTTGGGGCCAGAGGGAAATAACTGTTTTCACCTTGAGCATGTCATCAGAGCAAAGGTCACTTCAATCAAACAAGCTGTAATTGTGTCTCTTGGTGAATTCCAAAGACTCCTGTGCAGCTGGCTGGAAAGCTCTGCTGAGAGCTCCACATTTCACCGCTACCCTTCATAAGAGAACACTCTTTGATGTTGCAGAACTCTTGCTGCAAGACAGCCTTTGAATCTGTGGGAAACTGCAGTGGATTAATGGATATTGCAGTCAAGACTTTGCTGGGAGCTTTTGAGCACCAACCATGCAGATCTTTCTTATCAACTCACCATAAGTGTTGGCGGCCATCTGGCCTGGCCGTAACAAACGTCATGGGGTCTAATATTTGTTTTTCGGAGGCTAAATATTTGTTGTTAAATCCTTTCAAAAATAAGAATTAAAACAAAAGATTACCTTTTATTATAAAAACAGAGTTGTGCTGCCATATGGCAATTAATCACCTGCTGGATATGAGCACAAGCAGACATCTTGACAGAAAAATAGTTTTCTGTTCAGTCTGCAAGATTCACCTACACCATGATTAAGCACTCTCCCAACTGTGTGGCTCAATTAAATAGCATGCAAGAGGAAAAATAGAAACTGCTACTGCAAATGACTCAAGCAAATTGTTATCTTTCACAAAAATACTATTAAATTTCTCGTGATCAATAATTTATCTCATTTTCCACAGTCAGTTTTGTTGCTAAGTTTGGAGGTTGGAATAGGGGGATAGAGTTTCCAAGTAGCTGGCACGACACAAGAAGACATAAGTAGTGACATCATGAGAGGAGCTTTGGTGTTATGAGGTAGTTGTGTGACTGTCCAATAGTCAGTCAGAACCATCAATATAAAAATGGACAAAGTGTCTCCACCTCCTTTTGTTGTTCAAAATTGAAAGTCATGAGATCCTGTTTTAGAAGCTGCCATGTTGTATTTTTGGAGCCAGAGTCTACACGTTAGAGATGTGGAACATTAGGTCCTGCATGCAATCATGGCATCACGTTGATCTTTGTTTCAAACATGAAATAACTAATTAAAGCTATACATATTAGAAATATTAATATTTTAACATACAGCAGCAAGGAAATAACTATATGAATCTACAAGTGCCAACAACTGAAATATGTTATCTGAAGTAAAACTTGAACTGGAACCATCATCCCACTGGTCCCAGTATATTCCAGTGTATGTAGAGTGTACAGATGTCACAGCAGGCCAGTGTTTGACCCAAAGGGTATGTGAAGGCATCCATGCATGCCGTTTAGGTTCTGGTTGCCCAAGACAGACCACACCAAGAGAGGATTGTCATATTGTGTTTTTGAGCATTACAGAAAACCAAGATATATGTGCCTGCCTTTTGGGCACAAGTAGTAGACTTTGTTTTTACAGAACCCTTTGTCATCTTGCACCTTGTCTTAATAATTAGCATCAAATGAAGTATGAGTTCACCATTCTGGGTGTAGGCTGCCATCAACACCAGAGCAAAGACATCTTCATTTGGATAGAAGCCATAACCTGGAGGCATGAACGGATGACAAATGGCATTGTGTCATGATCAACGATGAAGCTCAGTTCTGCATTACCACAGATGAACACCGAGACAGCACCAATGTACACATACTGCATGTGTGTCTATAGACTGCTTACATTCTGTTAAGATCCTCCAGTGGCCAGCCACACTTTCTCCAATCTGCGGGATCAGCTTGGATCAACTTTGACCCAGTGCCGATCTGCCAGGCCCAGTAACAGCAGCTGTAGGTTAACTTGTCGCAGGAGATGATACAACAGTTGTATAACACCCTTCTGTTGGCTCCAGAGGGTGCTACACCCTTCTGACATGAGACCAGCAGCCCTGTCATCTCATCTATCCAGCTGGTTTGATTTTGTAATCATTGCAGTACAGTCATAGGATCTTTCAGTCCATGCATGTTCAAATTTGCCACTCTAGCTGCTTTACTTCTTTTGTGTGAGTGCTTATTTTTTATCCCAAAAAAGTGCAAATCTTTTATTTAGTGTTAAAGTAACTGTTGGCTTGTACAAGTCGTGGGTCGCAAGTCTTTTGAAGTATTGACTGATGGGATGTGGCGAGTTTAATTTAGTGGTCGAAGCTTGCAGTTTATCTCATGTCAACCAACTTTAAATCCGGCTTTAGGTGCAGTAAGGTGCATGTCAGGGGACAAATTGAACTCGACTACATTATGTATGTGTGTTGGGTATTAAGCTTAGTGCAATCCCTAATGTGTAATTTAATTCCATCTCAGAAATTGGACGATTCTTTGCTAGGTCAGCAAAGGCGGAAAGGTAAAAAGACAAATTTGCTTACAGTGTATTCTGCCACCTCTCCAGTGTTCTTAAAAGAGTATTGTGTGGCAAAAATGAGACAATGACATGCTTTATATTTACTTTACAGAGGGCAAAAGCTTATTTCAGCATGCACTTGGCAGGCTAGCAGTCCATTACAAGGCTAAAACCGATTAACACCATCACAGTGACACACTCACCTCCGAGGAAGCAGCATCTTCATGCTGCGAGGCAGCAGAGTGAATCTGTGACCCACTATGATCTTCCAAATTGTTTCAGGCGCATCTTAATTATCACCTGTAATGTAGCCTACAGATGACAAACAACCCTTAATAATGATGGCTGCAATATTCCTGCCTGTCATCTTGGATTTATGATGTATGATAGTTACTGTTGAGCAGAAAAGTGAAATGTCACTGGCAAAGTTGTGTAACAGCTAAATAGGTGCTGTCCTATCCTTATGCTCCTATGATCAGCCCCCCGCCCCCTCCACAGGTTAGGTCCCATTCAGCCAAAATTGCAGTTTAATCCACCAACTCTGTCCTCTCAGTTCCAGTGGAGGACAGCCAATCCTTATTTACCCCTAACCCTCATCTGTCATATTAAGCCCGTCTCTCAACAGAAGCCCCAGCACTGTGATTAAAATATTAATATGATACCTTTCACTGCCATCATTAGATCCACAGCTCAGTCCCCACAGATGCTTTCTCTCTGACACAGACACAAGTGGCGGTGTGATGAATGTGTTCAAAGTGCAGATGTTACTTTATACCCAAATCCACACAACCAGGTTTATACATGTTAGCTTAAATGAGGAGAAGGATGTGTAGGAATGATCCTCCGTCCAGTCTTATTTTTTGCAAAAAACAAAAAGAAAATTTGTATTACCTTATTAACTTTTATTACCCTTTAATCAACTAATTAATTTCCATGAATACATACATAAAAAATTATTTTAATTTGCATTATGGAGGCTAGATTTAAGGATTTTTATCCTTCTTCCTAAACTTTCTGGGAGAACTAACTGTTCCTGTTTGAAAGAGGTCCATCTATGTAGTGTAGGTATAAATGTTGTAGACAGAGTTGTCATGATGTCGCCATGTGTTTGTGAACAATCAGTTTGTCATTCAACTGTTTTCATATTTGTATAGCCTGAGGGGAACATAATTAGATTGACGAGCTAACACTAGTCCGAAAGAGTCAAGATCAAAGCGGATTGGTGTCTCCTTTAAACAAAAAAATTAAATTTCATAGCGGTTACAAACACTACTTTATAAATCCTTCACATTGTCATCAGTTTTGCTACACATGGGCGTTTAGATTGAACTTTATGGTTTTGCAAGCACAAAAAGCAGCAACTAGCTATAGCCCTTCCGATCCTACAATCTACTGTGACGAGTAAAGCAGTGTAAAGATTTACAAAATAGAACCATGGCAGCAATTCAGTTTGTTCATTGCTTTACTTAGCTTGTAAATTCAGTCAGAATTAAATTGTTTATCAAAACTGAGGTTGTTCATAATCTTTCTACAGGATCCCGTATCAGAAGATTTAAATAATTCCATTAAACCCTATAAACTTACAACCTAGTTTACAACTTGATCAACTCTGGTAAAGAAACTTCACCAGAGTCACTCAATACATACACATTCATACTCTGACGTTGTGCTCATAACAGTCAATAGGCCGAGTGTTAATCATCTTCAACAGTCACCATCTTGGCCATGTAGCAGGAGCCTGTAAAAGGAGACTATGTCAAGGTTCTAGCTAGCTTTTATTGCAGTACTGTTACAGGTGACATTGATGAGTGTTTATGTGTGTCTGGCCCGGTGCTCTCCCTTTCCACCAATCAGGACTCTCTTTGTCCCCCTCTGATTACAGATGCAGTCCTGGTTTCTGAAGACTGTTCAGCTACTGGCCTCCAGTCTCAACTCACAGCCAGATAGAAGAACCTTCTATACCCAGACTAGTTGTATTCTGTGAGCTTAAACAGGCTCTTGAACCTCTCATTGACCCTGATTTTTCCTGTTCCATCAATCAGATCAATAGTATCTGCTTGCCTGGACTTTTTGGACATACAATCCAGGTTAGGACAGGACGCCCAGCCTGCTTCCAGTGTTCTGACTCTGCATTTATTTCTGTCTTACAAGAAAATTCTGACATTCACTGTGACTCTGCCTCTTTCTGTTGCAAATATGATGCATTTCATCTGAAATATACAAATATGCACAATGAGTTTCAGGCACAAACTACTTACTCTGTCCAAGCCTTTCGAACACTTGTTTAGCACTGAACCTTTTCCAACAATAACATTTTGCATATGCCATATAACATTAGTAAATTTGGCCTGATGCAAAATGAACATTTACATGGTAGAAGAATTTAATACTAGATGTGGTCAGTGGGGCTCCAAGTAATATTTACATGAAGCAGCAGTTACCCCAAAAATCACAGTCAACGTAAAGTTATTTTCTGTATGTGCATACCTGCTGTGTTCAATTTGTGTCACTATCCACTATTAATAGAGATATGGATTTTACTTTTTTCAAGCTCAAAACTAAGATTAAATAATATTTAGCTAGTTATGTTGAGGAGCTTTAAATAATAGTTCAGATTTTTATTGTATTTTGAAGGGGTGCTTAGTTGAGTTGTAATCAGTGATCAAAATCTGACCTGCAATAGAAATTAATCAGAGCATTATTAGTATGAACTAAAACACATAAGTTCACCTGGGTGAGACAAACTACCATGTCTAGTTCCATAGTAGATATCTGCAGTCCTAAAACAACTGCAATCTAAAAAACATCATAGCAAATCATTTAAACACTGTTTGATAACCCTTTACACCACCATTACTTTGGCATTCAGCAGTTATTTATTTATAGGTCTATATATATTGGCAATAAAGACCGACGCAGTCTGTGGTCTGTAACCAGTAATGGTGCGTGTGAAACTTGTGTTGCAAAATATAATGTGTTAAGCACAGCGGGGCTTCTAACTACAGTATCTGATGGAAAAGTAAGGTGGTGTGAAAATCAATAAAAAGGGGCATTTTTTCAAAACCGGAGTGACTTTTATGAGTTGTTTTATAATGGCCGTTTGAGAGCAAAGATTGCATTCATCCAACCATTTATAACATTTTCCAACCATTTCAGGATGATAGTAAAGAAAACAAATGATTGATATAAACTAATTTACATACCTCAGCTTTATCTTAATATGTAGCTTATTTTACGTATGTCATTACTTTGTGAAGATTGTGTGAAGGGTTTTCTCTTGTGATTATCTCCTTGTTTTTCAGACTGCAGTCCTTTTTTGTGCATCGTGGCTTAAAGAATAATTTGTCACACCCCACTAAGAGTTGCTTCTCTTCCTTCCCCATCTGTTGTTTTCCGTGTCTATTCATTAACCACTATGCCTGTGACTATAATCTATGTATATCATAAAAAATATGTGCAACATTCACAAAAAGGAGGTTAATGTGTTCATTTTTTAAGGTGAACTTCTGTTGTGGGGAGACAATGTTATACAGTGACCATCTCTGGCTGTATTGGACCCACTTAAGTATGAATACACAAAACAGGGCAGAGGGATTGCCGACAGTAAAGGAGGTGACGTAAGCAGATAAAAAAGAAGGCTGAGAACAGCGAGAAAGCTAAGTTGATTTAGAATGGAAAAACTGATTACATATTACCCCCTTGACTCTTAATCCAGTTTACAATTGTCGACTTCATCCAAGCAATTTTACTTCAAAGGTTCTGAGCCATGGCCAATTATATTGCATCCAAGGCTGTCTTTTTGAACAGGAAAAAAAAACAGTCAAAAAGAATACTAATTAATCGAGTCAAGTCAGAGCCAGAAAATATTTATATCCGCTAGTTAGAAAATCTGAATATATGCCATTCAGCAGCGGCTGTATAAACAAAAGACAGATTCGAACTGTTGAATTCATAAAGCAGAGAATAACTTTGTTAAAGATTTATACTGTCACTTTGTTTAGGAACCACATGGTACTTTTGATTGACAAATTTTAAATGCTTTCTGAAATTTCTGTTTAAAAGCTTCAGCACCAGCAATCTATAAGGGTTCGTTTTGTTCTCAAGTTTGATGTAAATATATATTTGTCACAAAACAAGACAGTCAAAGGCTTAAGGATCTAAATGCAGACACTTAGTGATTTACTCTGTGATGAAATAATCCTTTGTTTGTAGAGCAGAAAATACTAAGAAAATGCTGAGGCTATACACACACAGGAGATGATATTGAACATGAAGAACAGGTGTGCTAATTACAAAACGGGATCAGGTGTGACAAATATAGACAGACAAGGGAACAGATATTTCAAAATAAAACTTGAAGTAAATGGACAAATGTGACAACAGAACAAACGTTATAAAGAAATCCCCAAAACAAAATTTTAACGTAAATCTACAAATTCAAGGAGCTGTGATGTTAGTAGTCAAAGAAGTATTACCAATGTTTGAGTGCTATTTAACAACGTAAAAAGTAATATTTTGGTCAGTAAAAGTTATTTACATATTCCTGTCACCTAATTTGCATGTTGAGCCAAAAGCTCTCATCATCCCAGTTCTGTGGACACTAGTGTCATTATCATTCATTGTTAGGAGCTTAATAGAGAATTCTCTGTTGAATAGCTCATGCACACAGTTTACATTTTAATAAAGACTCTTAGCTATAACTCTCGTTAGCGTTCTCAGACTTTGGCGAATTGAACTGAGTTTTCCTGCTTACAGAACATTAACAGGCTACAGGCTACAGCAACTACCTGGAGAGGAGTGACTCATTTAGATAATGAATTTCAGTTGTTACTTTTGTAAAGAAATAACATAAGTTTATTGGCTGGGTTCAACCAGTGACAGCAAGTTGAAAAATTGCCAGATGAAAGCTTTATTACATTTACATTTGCATACATATGTTTGGTTAGCATGTCCACAAATAATTTCAGCTTTTAGTATAGTGTTGAAAAATTAATTTGGAGTGGTCTACAGAACTATTAACGTCCTTTCCCATCTATCAAATTATTGTTTACTTCTTAATTGTTACTTTCAGTCAATGTTCTTGTTTAAAAAAATGCCTGTCTTCTGAAGTTAATACTGTAAGAATGAATAAGTCGGTAGCAGGAATCATTTACAGCAGGAATCAAACAAATCTAACAATATGTAGTCATTGAGATAACACATCGAGAATGAGCTGAGAATCATATGCCAACAAACATGCAATTAATATAATGCCAGGCAGGTTGTTATGACCACTGTTTTTCATGAAATACTGTCATGTGTTAATGAAGAATAATAAATCAAGGAAAGACACATAGAGGTGAAAACGATCAAACATTATGAGCATCAGTAGATGTTGTGCAGCTCATCAAATGAGTAGAAACAAGAGCAGATTGAAAACTGGACTGATTGTATTCATTAAAAAGGGGGTGTTTCTTCTTTAATTAAAAGCCAAATCTTTGAGTTCCAAAAGTTGGAATATAAAAGTTGGCAATTCTCACCAGACCTCAAAAATTAATATTGCTTTGAAAAGTAGTGATAGATGCAGTAATAATCGTTTTATTTTCTGTCAGTTTGTAACTCATTAAATGAGCAGGACGCTAATACAAAAATTAGTAAATCATGTTGTCAGTTTTAAACTGGAATACGCTTTAGTTGGATGTAAAGTCATTCCCAGATGTTTTTAGATAAATGGAACACAGCAAAAACTCTGAGGGTGAGGATGGAAACATTACACTGTTGGTATCAGCGTTAAAGTGACAGGGCCAAAAATCTGGTTCTGAGTGGGTATCTTTGGGGATCCAGGCAAGGGTGGGGGCAAGCTTATATAAGTTGGGGAAGATCAGGGTATCTAGGCCTTCAGAAGAAAGACAGAGACTGTGTTTAATGTGAGCTTGGGGTGGGGGGAGGGATGGGTGATGGTACTGAGGGGGTACAGCACAGAACATTCCAGGAAACTCAGAGGCATAATCTTCTTATCCATGACAGATTGGTTCAGTGTGTTATGTGCACACTCGCTTGTTTGTGTGTGTGTTTGAATCCTCTACGTCACTGCCACTCCTTCTTCTTCATCTTCATTTCCTTGCTTGTGCAGTTTTGTCATGACTCTTTCCTTCCCTCCCATTCATTTGCTTCATTTCATTGCATACCAAGACACGCTCTCCTGTTGGTTTGTTCTTTCCCAGCAATTAAAAGTTCAAAGTGACCCAACGTAAGAGGCAGAATGAAGGGAGGGTTCTCACTGAGATGGCTGGTTTTCCTCCGCCCCAGGCCATGGTGAGGATTCAACTGAGAAGGGGTGGTAGGATGGCGGAAGGGCGGGAGAAGAGCGGCTGGCTTGCAGAGGACCGGATTCTGCTGATTGCACGAAATTATACCCCCTAATTTCACCTGCAACTCCAAGAGACAAAGGCCTAAGGGAGAGAATAGGATAAGGAGGTATTTCAGTGATAGAAAGAAAACAGAGAACAAGAGAAAGGGATGAAAGAGGGAGAGAGGATGGTCATGGGGGTGGGGTGGAGGCATTGGGAAAGGATGTAACTCTAGAACAAGGTTTGGTCTGAAGCCAGTCAGAGAAAAAGAGAACAGAAAGAGGAGAGGCTGCCACTGAGAAGAAAAGTGGCTCTGCTGAAGCAAACCGTGTCCTTTAAGATCACCCATCCAGTTCGAGCACACACACAGTCTCACACATCTTTTAATGTCCTCACATTTTTACACACCTGTACGCCCCATTTTAACACCTTAGTAAAGCACCATTTGCCTTGCCACTTCCTCTGTATCCTCCACATCTTCCTTTTCGATCCTTGGTTTCCCCCTTCCTCCTTGATAGTCTTACCCACAGACCGTGACTATCTCCCACTTACAGAGCTGCTGTGGATTAGAGCGAGATGAAGGAGGCAAAGTGCAGTCAGCCAGCACCTCCTGCTGTACACAAAATGCCAACGACTCTCAGTCCTGCTGCATCCTTCAAGAACACAGCAAGGACGTTTCTAAAAATCAATAACTGGCTCATTCGTGCATTCGCCTTTATATTTAAAGGATGATAAAATGTAAAAGACGTTATACTGGGACAAAACCTTTACTGCAATCTCATATTAAATGAACTTTAATAAATTAATGACGAAAATAGTACAGTTTTGTCACAAATGACAAAATAATGAGCATCGTTTACCCTTAAAATGAAGTAAGAAAAAGCAAACATTTTATTGTAACACTTCAACTACTTTATTAAACATATGGATGATCCACATAGTCTGTTTTCTGGCTGTATTATCAATAGCAAAAAGCTGTTTTGAGGACAAACCAATACTCAAATTTAATTCATTCTAACTGGTTTTCAGCTGAGCCATAGGGATTTTTTTTTTTAATTGGTTACAATTATGAAAATGGGACAAGGCAACACTCTGTATCCTCTTTGTTTCACATTTATGATTGCTCAAGTTCTACTTCTCTAAATTAGACCAGCTTTGCATTTCTTTTCTTTCTCTCTCACTCCCTCTTGTCTAAAAATTGGCAAATATTTAGAGTCCTCTCATCCGTATTGAAGTCTTTCTGAGACCATCATAATCATGCTAGCCTTGACGATTTCTGCCATTTTAAAATGTTGAACTTGGGATTCTTAAAGACATACGTACATCTGGTGACTCATTCGTTATTGCTTCTTTGTTTTATTGCGATGTCATCGCTTGGTGACTGTTGTTCATCGGGATCTGAGGATTTGAACAGTGTTAATATTTCAGAGAGGGGAGAGTGTTTGAGGGAAGAATTGCAGAATGAGAAAATGAAAGACAGAGAGTCGGCTTGGCAGAGCTACGGTGTCTCACTGCAGAGGTTTTAAATCCTTTAATGTGATTTCCCTCATCCTATTGAAGACATAGTTATGGATAGGGAGACTGTAAAGGTTTTCTTACAGGAGGGATGGGATGGAAGAATGTGAGAACGGGAAAAAAGGAACGTGAGAGGAAGAAAGACTGAATGGGTGTTAAATATACTGAGCAAATTGTCATTCCAGTCACAGCTCTCTGCAAACAGACTTCTAAATGTTATCATATCCTGGAGATTTGGTGGGATGACCTTTAATTATTTGCATTTTTTTATTGCATGGACATCTGAATGAAGCCTTGGGGTCAGTTTTAGACATGCAAGGATGTACTGAACCCTCATCTTTTTTATAAAAGCACTATTTTGATCTGTACTGCAAAACAGGATTTGGGGTTTTGTCTAACAGTGTTTTTTTTTTTTTTCACCTCATCCAGCACACTAAAAGCTGACCTAAATAAATGTTTTCTGTAAGCCCTTATTAGTCTTATACGTTGCTGTGGTCAAATCTTGGCCCACTCTTCTTAACTATGTTGCCTCAAAATATTGAGATTTGTAGATGTTTCTGCACAGCTTTCTCATGGTCCTGTCAGGTTGGTGTCTGGACTGCAGTACCTTGATTCTTTTCTTTTTAGGTCTTTCTGTTGGAGATTTGTTGCTGTGTTTGGGATCATTGTCCTGTTTCATAACCTAGTTTGGGCCAAACCTCAGCGGTTGGCCAGATGTCCTCATATCTGACTCTAGAATGCTTGGATATACAGAGGAGTTCATGGTTGACTAAAAGGTGACCAGCAGCTATAGCTTTAAAACCAGCCTAATTAACCTAATTAACCCTCCACCGCCATGCTTGACTGGTAATGAGATATTTTGCTATCATGGTTGGATTTTGCCTAATGCAGTGCTGCTTATTTTGCCAAAGAATCACCACTTAGGTCACTTCTGTCCCAAGGACATAGTTCTGAAAATCTTGTGGTTTGCTTAGATATGTATTTGCAAATCTAAGCTGTGCTGTTTTTTTCTAGAATGATAGGCATCAATTATTGTTACTGTAAGGTCATTGCTGATGACTTTATTATTTGGTAACACATGTTGAGATGCTTCAGACCCTCAAACAGTCAAACTTTCCATTTTTATAGCGGTGGTAACACTTTCCAATCATCACTTTATTCAAGCTCATTTAATCAGCAGTACCTGGCTGATAAATACTCCTTTAAACTTTGTGGAAGTGGTGAGGATGCACTTACACTTTTTACATGCTGTTTCTACATTTTTGCACAGTTTTTGTTAAATAAGAATTGACATTATAACATATGTTATGAATTGAATTTCACGAAACTGCTCATTTTTAAGTCCTGAGATGTTTGTGAAACTATAGATCAGAAAGAGACTGTTCTTACTTTTTATTACCACTGGCTATAATAGCTAACAGAACACCAGAGTGGAACTGTAATGATCTCTCACTGTTCTGCACTGTGCCTGTTAGTGTTGCTACACCTTACAATTTCCTTTCTAAAACGCAGAGACTTATATCAATCACTCAAATCACTATATTAGTTCGGTCAAACCTATTCTTTTTTTGTGTGAACTGTGGAACCTTTTTGGTTTATATTTTTGTTACATTACTGCTTTTGTACTGTGTGAAACATGGCAGGCAGAGGTTGTAGTACATTTAATGTTTTCACACCAGTAGTGGGGCGCGGTAGGGGGCTTACAGCCCAGAGTGGTACTCAAATGATTGATGAGGGGTCAGAAGCAGAGGAGACTATTGGAATGCCTCCGCTGGAACCCCAGTTTTCCACACCTGTAAACAATAATGAAAACACCATGCAACAGTTACGCGACCTCATTGGTGAAATAGGGAGCCAAATAGGTGAGGCCATCACCAGCCGTTTGTTACACAGTGGATCTCACCTCACTCCAGAGAAGCTCCCACCATCACAGCCTGTGCAGAATGAGATATCCCACACAATGACTGACCTCACAAAAATGAGCTTGGTGGTGAAACCAGACATTAAAGAGCCTCCCACCTATCGTGGTGATGGTGATGATAGGATCTCTGTTCATGAGTGGATAGAAATGATGGAGGTCTACTTGCGTAAGAAGGGATTCTCAGCTGAGGAAAAGGCGGATGAAATTCTGAACCACCTGCTAAGCAAAGCAAAGAGCATTGTAAAGATTGGATTAAGGAGTAGTCCTTCTACCACACCTGTAAATCCTGAGGCAGTCTATAACATTCTGAGACGCTATTTTAGTGACATCCCTGGGTCTTGCTTACCATTGGCTGATTTCTATGCTACTCAGCCAATAGCAAATGAGACACCGGTGGACTACTGGGTTAGACTTAACACAGCTGCTGAAAATGCTGACAGACACTTGAAAGACCAAGGAAGCAGCCTGAATAAAATGGATGCAGAGATAGCAATGATGTTCATCAGAAACTGTCCTGATCCTAGTCTTGCCTATGTTTTCAAGTGTAAGCCCACCACTAAGTGGACACTCACTGAGGTGCAGGAGGCCATTGATGAGCATCAGAGAGAACAGCAAGTGAAGAGATCACAGGCAACTGCAGCAAAAGCAAAAGCTCTTCAGATTGCTACCGCAACAGCAGCATTGGTCCACTCAGAGCCTGAAGTTGAACACAGGCAAGTGAACACAGTCAAAATTACTCCTGTCAGTTCTGCCAGCTCGAATGATCGTTCTGCAGAGTCCGGTGCTCTGGAACGGGTGTTAACTATGCTTGAAAGAGTACTAGAACGCACTACCCAGCCTGCTGGAGATACACATCCTCAGTTTTTCCCTCCCGGTCAGTCTTCACCATGTCAGGTATGTGGCAACAGCAACCACTCTACACGATCACATTGCATGAGAGAGAGAAGATGCCTGGCTTGTCTCGAAATTGGACATCAGCGAAGAAGCTGTCAAAAAATGACAGATACTCAGCGAGTTGGAGGCTCAACTGACCCGGGAAACTAAGCCACTCACACCTGGGAGGGCACTGTGTGAGTGAGTATGACGAGTCCCTCAACTCAAAAGAAGACATACAATCTGTGTATACAGAAAGTTTGAAATCTGCTTCACCTAATACTTTTGTGTTGTTTCAAAACATATCCAGACTAGAGAAGGCTGACAGCCTCTTTTACACTGATGCACAGGTGGAGGATAAAATGTCATTGCAAGCTCTTATAGACACTGGCTCCATGGCCTGCACTATCAGCGTAGAAGCTGAACAACTTCTTAAGAATGCAGGGCTCGCATCTCAGCCTGACTGTAATCATAATGACATTGTTCTGGTAGGCTGTGGGGGAGCTCAAGTAAGACCCAAATGCATCCATGAATTGAAAATGAAAGTGTATGGATGTGTATTTAGTGTCCCAGTTTTAGTGGTGCCTGGGCAGAAAGATCAGCTAATCTTGGGAACAAATGTCATCAAACACCTCCTAAACCAGTTCAAACAGTCTCCTCATTTTTGGCAGGTTGTGAGTAAACCAGAGTCTACCCAAACACCAGAAGTGATACAATTCCTTTGTATGCTGTCTGGTATTGAAAGATGGAGAGGTGATGTAATTCCAGACTTTATCGGAACAGCTGAACTGGTGCAGGCAGTCACTCTTCTCCCAAAACAAGAACATTTGGTTTGGGGCAGACTTCCCAAAAACTCACCTCTCTCTGAGGGCAGTGCCATTCTAGTTGAGCCATCAGCTAAAACACAGAGCCAAAAAAAGGATATTATTGTCTGTAGGTCGGTGGCTTCCATGAATGGTGACAGATGGGTCCCAGTTCGCATTCTAAACACCTCTGATAAGCCCATCACATTAAAACGTCGTACCAAGGTAGCGGAGGTGTCCACCTGTATAGCCCTTGAAGATATGGATGTGACCCCGGAGCAGTTGCTAGACGCAAAAGTCAGTACCAACAGTCAGATAGTGAAAAGCGACAAAACAATCAGCTCTGATTCTCCCTGCTCCAGCTTCCGCAGCACCCTGAGTGCCCTGGGGCTAGAAGATCTGGACATTGATTCTTGTGAGGTGTCTGATCATTGGAAGACAAAACTGTTGCAGCTGGTCCAGAAATATGAAGGCATTTTCTCGAGAAGTAAACTTGACTGTGGGCTGGCCAAAGATTTTGTCCACCGCATCCGCCTTTCAGATGATCGACCATTCAGGCTTCCATATCGACGTGTTCCACCAGGGCACTATCACGAGCTGCGAAAAGTCCTTACAGAAATGGAAGAACGGGAGATCATTCGCAAGTCTAACAGTGAGTGGGCATCTCCTGTAGTGTTGGTGTGGAAAAAGAACGGAGATCTGAGGATTTGTGTGGACTACCGCTGGCTAAACGCTCGTACAGTTAAGGATGCTCACCCGTTGCCGCACCAATCCGACTGCTTGACAGCTTTGGGTGGCAGTGCCATATTTTGTGCCATGGACCTCACCTCTGGTTTTTATAACATTGCCATGGCTAAAGATGATAAAAAACTAACAGCCTTCACCACACCCATGGGGTTGTATGAGTTTAACAGGCTACCTCAGGGTCTCTGTAATAGTCCTGCCAACTTCATGCGCCTCATGATGAACATCTTTGGTGATCAGAACTTTTCGACGCTGCTTTGTTATTTAGACGACTTGCTTGTCTATGCTCCCGATGAAGCAGAAGCTCTAAAGAGGCTTGAGATTGTTTTCAGCAGGCTGCATGCCCATGGCTTGAAACTGGCCCCCAAGAAATGCCAGCTCTTCAGGAGGAGTGTGAAGTTTTTGGGCCATGTTGTGGGTGAAAATGGCGTGTCAACTGATCCCGATAAGATCCAAGCAGTTGTTGCTATGACAGAGTCTGACCTGATGATGGAGGATGGTGTCACACCCTCACAAAAAAAAATTAAGTCATTTTTGGGGGTGGTAATGTATTATCAACAGTTTATATCAGATTGTTCCCGCATTGCCAAACCATTGTTCACTTTGACTGCCGCACCCAAGGGGAGAAAAGTGAATGGAAGGGGTGCCGCAGCATTCAAGAAGTTACATCCAAATGACTGGAAAGAGGAACATCGCTGTGCGTTTGAAGAGCTAAAAAATGCACTGTTGGAAACTGTGATGCTCGCACACCCTGATTTCAGTCGCCCTTTCATTTTGTCTACAGATGCCTCACAGGATGGATTGGGGGCTGTTTTGTCTCAGGTCCAGGAGGGCGAAAGTAAAGCACGACCCATTGCCTTCGCCAGTAAAGCTCTAACGCGTGCCCAGAGTAACTACCCTGCCCATCGCCTCGAGTTTCTGGCGTTAAAGTGGGCTGTTTGCGATAAATTCAGTCACTGGCTAAAAGGGCATACTTTCACTGTCTGGACTGACAATAATCCCCTGACATACATCCTCACAAAACCCAAACTTGATGCATGTGAACAACGGTGGGTTGCCAAGTTAGCACCGTACAACTTTAGCATCAAGTATATACCTGGCTGTAAGAATATTGTTGCTGATGCCCTCAGCAGAAGGCCCTTTGCCCAGGGTCGTGTCTGCCAGCGGATTTTGAACGAGTCATATGATGACCTTGTGGAGGAGTCGCAACAAGTTCAAGAAACCATGATCCAGGAAACATTCAGGATTGGTGTCAACCACCAAAACATTCAGCACGCAGCCCCTCTGAGTGAGTTGGGAAATCAACCCCTATCTGACTGTGAAGTATCTGCAGTATTAGCAGGTCACATGGAGTGGGAAGAAGGTTCTAAGCAGAGAGTGGTTTCATGGCTGGCCCAGGATCTGGAGAAGTTGGTCCAGCCAGGCGAAGTCCCTCTACCTGTTTTCTCACTGCAAGAGCTTCATGATAGGCAGAGGAATGATGCCGTTCTGTCCCAAGTCATCCCATTTGTCATCCGAGGGAGACGACCATCAAGACGAGAGAGAGCTGGGTTGCCTCTGAAAGTGCTCAAAATCCTAAAACAGTGGGAAAAACTGAAGATGCACAATGACATATTGTACAGAGTTTGCAAAGACCCGTCAACAAGGAAAAAGCGACACCAGTACATGACGCCCTCCTCCCTGATCAGCCAAGTTCTCAGTGGTGTGCATGATAATGCTGGTCACCAGGGTCAGAGTAGAACTTTATACCTTTCGAGACAAAGGTTCTTTTGGATCGAAATGGAGCGAGACGTCAGAGACTATGTAAAATGTTGTAAGCGTTGTGTTGTTAGTAAGACATTGGAGCCCGAGGGAAGAGCACAGCTCGAAAGCATCAAAACTACAAGCCCCTTGGAGCTAGTCTGTTTGGACTTCTGGTCTGCAGAAGACTCTCACGGGAAGAGTGTGGATATATTAGTGGTGACAGACCACTTCACTAAGATGGCTCATGCTTTCAAGTGTTCAGACCAGTCTGCAAAACAGGTTGCACGTCAGCTGTGGGACAAGTACTTTTGTGTATATGGCTTCCCACAGAGAATACACTCAGACCAGGGTGCGAATTTCGAGAGCCAGCTTATCCAAGAGCTACTTCAGATAGCAAGTGTGAAGAAATCCAGAACAACGCCCTACCATCCTATGGGGAATGGCCACACTGAGAGGTTTAACCGGACCCTGGGAAACATGATTAGAGCATTGCCTCCCAGAGAAAAACAAAAGTGGCCTCAGATGCTCAAACACTAACCTTCGCTTACAACTGTACTGCTCATGAGTCCATCGGCTATGCCCCATTCTTCCTTATGTTCGGTCGGGTTCCTAGACTGCCAGTGGATGTTATGTTCCACAGTGTGCAAAGAGACAATGACATCATAGACTATGACAGTTACGTGAAAAGGATGAGAGATGACCTCAAGGAGGCTCTTTGTATTGCTCAAGTTCATGCCAGCGCAAAACAACAGCGACAAGCTGAGCTCTATAATAAAGGTGTGAAAGGTGCTGACATAGAAGAGGGTGATATGGTCCTCTTGGCCAACAGAGGTGAACGTGGGCGCAGAAAACTTGCTGACAGGTGGGAGTCAGCCCTGTACACAGTGATTTCAAAGGATTCAAGATGTCACATCTACCGGATTAGGAATCCTGACAACGGAGATGAAAAAGTGGTTCACAGAAATTTGCTTTTGCAAGCCAATTTTCTGCCAATACATGTGGATCATGACACAGAGCCTTCCTTCTCCAGTGCTGGTCAGGAGTCTCAGGAGAAAGAAGAGGACGACGGAAGCCTGTTTTTGGAGGACCTTGAAATTCACAAATCTGAGCGCACTGCTACCTGGGTTGCAGAGGTCACCCCATTGGAGGATTTCTCAGAAGTAGGGCACACAGCCCCTGATTCCCTTTCAGTTCCTTCTGCTGATCCTGAACCTCCCATTGCTGAGCTGCAGATAAGCGAATATAAGGGAGATATTGCAAGTGTTAAAAGTGGATCAGATGGTTGTCTTGGAGAAGCAGCAGAGGGTCCACTCAGTGCTCCTTTGGTAGACAAGGACCGTGGACAGGATGACACTTTGGGAGGACAACCGGAGACAAGCAGTATTCAGTCCCAGGATCAAGTCTCTGCAAGGAGAACTATTGTGGGAGTTGTAGACACTGATAAACTGACAGTGACCGCACCCATGGACCAAATTAGGACCAGAATGGGCAGGGTAGTGAAACCAGTTAATAGGTTGATTCAGAATATGTCACAGAAAACCAAACAAGGAGGTTTTATGGTTGGTGGGTTAGCTAAAACCCTGTTTAAGTAAAAACTTATTGTTTATTTGGGATATTCCTGATATTCCTTTTTATGGGCATGGAAGTTTATTTTGTTTCCGTCAATTTGTGTGTCAAGATAACAGTTATTTGATGATCAAGTTGAGAATGTGTAAAAGGCATATTCTTGTGCGAAGTGGACATTAAAAGTCTGGCCAACTCGTTAATGTCACTGTCTATTGAAATATAGAAGCCCTCGGTTGCAAAGTGATTATCAGAGAAGTATAGCTAAGTTCAGCCGATGTTATCTGGTATGCTGCTTCTACCTAACCTGTAACTGTTTTGAGAAGTTCAGGGGGGAGTATGTAGCTGAGTTAATTTTATTTATTTATTTACTTACATTGTTTTAATGAACCTTCTCAAAACGCCTTTTTGTTTAATTTACATGTCTGGTATCGCTTTTGTATTATAGTAGGACTATTTCTGTTCATACTGCTTTTCATTTTTGGTTTCTGATATTATTTTGGGAGGATGGTATTTGGTGTTGCACGGGGCGGAGCTCTGGGACGCGGCTGCAGCAGTCAGGCAGAGGCTGCCTAACTGAGCTGCTGGTAAGATGCATGCTAATGCTACACCTCACTCTCAGTAATATTTCTAACATTAAAATATAGTTCTAACAGTTATGTGTTGCATAAAAATACAATGTTAAGTGTCTTAAAAAAAACTTTGGGTTTGGTTGAACTTAAAATGTTACTTTTATATAGTTTGGTTGAAATTTTCCTTCCACGTTTCTTTCCAAAATGTGTCTGCTGGGCCGCAGGGATTTGACTGTGACTGAGTGCGCCTCGTGGTTAAGTGTGTCCCACACTCTGTTTTGTAGGTACGTGACTCTGTGATTCTGTTTTGGTTTTGTATCTTTTAATTTAATTATTTTATTACAGAAATGCATTCTTTTACATACGGTAGGAATTTTGAGTTTTGTATTATGTTTTGTTTTTTTATTTAGATTATTTTGCATTATGTATTAACATTTTGTTGAGATTGATTTGTATACAATCTTATTTTTCTTTATTCCATTTGTTGTAAATAAAGCAGTCAGGCAGAGGCTGCCTAACTGAGCTGCTGGGATTTGACTGTGACTGAGTGCGCCTCGTGGTTAAGTGTGTCCCACACTCTGTTTTGTAGGAATAAACCGTCGCAGAGCCTGAGTCCAGTGTGTTCCTGTTTTACAACTGTTACACTTGCATAAGATAATTAGAATTATTAGAGCCTTAAGTCTTAGCTATAGGAAAACACAAACAATGTAGGTTGTTATTTCTTAAACTAGCTGCCAGTTTGCATTGAGCATTAACACTGTTTAGCCATTAGCTCGTCGATCTGAACAGAGAAAAACTCTATTTCTCCAATCTGAAGTAGTTTAAAAAGCTATCTACAATAGTCTATATATTATATTTCCATGATGCTTCCACATGTCTCCGCTTCAAAAGGTCAAAAATATTCCTTTAATATGATAAAGATATGGGATTTTTTTGATGTTGTACAGAAATAGATGGAAGTGGTTTCTGACAGAAAAGTTAACTCCCACGGCAATAACTCCCAAGCATTTTTTTTAAAAGTGTTGGCTAAAGTAATAGAAGTATGTGTTTGTTTCCGCATTTTGACATAGCACTAATTGCATAATGTGGTAGAACAGTTGGTAATGTTAGCCAAACGTGTCCATAGGCAGCATTAGTGCGTAAAAAAACAAAACAAACAAAAAAAAACATTTGTTCTTAATGAGTTACTGAATCACATCACTTCTGATTGCATTCACAGTCAGATATCAAATCAACTGTGATTTATGGCAGACAGACAGATATTTCATTAATTCTTTGAGAGAAAAACATACAAAACAGAAACTTCATGATTATGCTGTGAGCATTAAATGCACAACTTAATAGTCAGTACCCCACAGTGACATTTCTGGGCTTAATGATGATACACTGACTCTTTATGTAATGCTTTTTAAGGCAGAGCCATATTCAAAAAGCAGCGCAAGTGTTGTTGTCAAGGCAACAGGCCTGTGTCATGTGAAGAAAAAGGAGCTCTGCCTCAGCCTCACTCTAGTGTTTTGCTACAATTTGAACATTTCTCGAACAAATGAACTGGCCCTTTTGTAACCAAACACATATTTTGTCAGATGTCTGGAACTAAACCACAGCACTCTAAGAATGTATACATTAAATGATCTAATAACTCCTCCTAGGTTGTTGATGTGGAACAGGATTGTTTGACATACAGTAGTCTGGGAAATGGAAACCATTTAGTCACATAGAAGACTCTGTTAGGACTCTGTTAGCCCTCACATTACTCAGCTGCAGGCACAAAGAGAAACAAAAGCAGATGAGAGTGTTTTGTTTTGATGGTTATTCTTGATAGAATTTACAGCGATTTAGTTGTGAAATCTACTTGTTCAAGAATGTCATTGTGGCAGCTTGTTATATCCTTCCTGCCCGCTCTCATGAAAGCCAGACAATCGTGTAATTGCTTGTGTATGTGGGTGTGAGCGTGTGTGTGTGTTTTCATTTGTCTGTCTGTTAGCAAAAAAGCTTATGCACCACTGAATGGATTTTAAGTAAATTTCCAGAAAGTAATCACTGGATGTACATCTACAACTGATTAACTTTTAGAGTCAACCAGGTTCAAGATGGGCGTCATAGCCAATCAACCTTGGCAGACAGGAAAAAAAGCTGTGACTCAGTCAGTTTTACAGATACTGGGATAAAGTTTGGCACGATAGCAGCTGAGAGTCATTCACAACACATACAAAAAAACAATAACAGATCGTGTGAAATGTTTGTTATAAAGCTTCGGCTTTCAAGATGGGTACCTTTAATTAGAAATGTAATGGAAGCTTATATCCACCAGAGGAAGCTATTCTCACACAAATCAACTCCAACAGCATGTTCCGTCTATGAGCTGCTTTGGGAGTTGTTTTCATGCTCATGTTGAAGCTCATCAGGTGCAGCAGCAGTCGTCCTTCCAACAAATACGATTGTGTTTAAACAGATCTTTAAATGAAACAGGTATGCTGCTGGCTGAAACTTTAATTCCTTTCAGCTCAATCAGAAACTTATTTAACATAAATCAGACATGCAGTCTGCGTTTTGAATTGCTGCTTTCTTGCAAACACAAAGATTTCAAAGTGGTTGACTACCATATGGTACCAATTGAGGACGTAAAGCTCTGTTTCTGTAGTTTATGGAACAACAAGGGAGCGTAAACAAGTTTGTTTACGCTTCGTGCTGCTAGTCGATTCATTTGACCCAAAGGCAAAGCTGCAGCACAAAGAACTTTGATTTACATTTGGAAACAATGAGTCCAATGTTTATCTGCAGATGTGATATTCACTGCTCTCCAATGTAATTCCTGATCTTGTGGTGCATGCAGGCTAAAAGATACTCCAACTCAGTGACACTTGGTAACTCCAGTCTGGTAAAGATAAAGCCCTTCCTCTGTGACCTCTGAGGAGTGAGCCTTTGTGTCCTTGTCATTTATCCTCACTTTGACCTGACAACTGAGATCTTTTGAAGTGATGTTGTGTTGAAAGGTTATGAACTATTAACATCTTACCTGCAGTAGACAGCGCTTTGAACAACCTTAGTTTGGAGAACTAGTTTAATTCTGACAGGACTTATGAGCTAATAGCTAGTTTGAGCGAGGGCCAAGACCAAAGTGGATTGCTACCATCTTAAAACAAGTTCAATTTTAAAAAATCTCATAACAGATTATGAGAATGCAACTGTATAAAATTTACATTGCTGTCAATTTCAAACTACATGGTTATTTACGAGGATTTCTTTGCTGTAGCACATCTGGTACCGCCAGGGGCACTTGTTGCAGGAATATGATAGTATTTCAGCCAGTAAAACTATGTAATGCAAAACTAACTATGATGTAAGGGTTTATAAAATAGCATTTGCATAAATCATCGTAAATATTTTGAGATTAGAGTTTTAAACGGCAGTGATCCACTTTGGTCTTGACCTCAATCAGGTTAGCCGTTAGCTTCTCAGTCTAGGTTTGAACTGAAAATCTGTTTAACCCTCTCAGGCTCAAGTTAAGTTTTAGTAACAGGAAAAATCAGATATTTGGAGAAATTATCATCTGAGTAAAATAAGGCTCATAAAATATGAATGTGGAGTAATTAGGTAAGTAGCAATTTCTGTTGCAAATCTGCAACATCTGCCTTGAGAGGGTTAAGACTGAGTTTGCTCAAAGAGCTATCTACAACAGGTAAGATATTAACTGTGCATATCTTGGTCAAGATCTGAATCACTCCTTTATTTTTGCACTTTGGCAGTTCTTAACTGTGTAATTTTGAGTGTGAAGTCTCACAATAAATTGCAGTTTGTCAAGGCAATTTCTCTGTCCCTGTGCTTTACTGTGATCCATCCATCCATCCATCCATCCATCCATCCATCCATCCATCCATCCCTCTATCCATCCATCCATCCCTCTAGCCGTCCATCTATCCTTCCATCCATCCATCCATTTGACATTTGGTAAAAAGTCAAAGCATCCTTTTCTTCAGTTACATTTTCCTTTTTTTGGAACATCCGGCACCATTCGCAAGTCAAATGGGATATCTGATTTCTCTCTAATTTTGTCTCAGTTTTCTCTGGATCTCCTTTTAGCTGAACCAGAAGAGCTTGAGGTAAATACCCCCTGGGGCCAGCTTCATACTGCCCCGGCTCCACAGGCTCTTTAAAGACCCATACATCGTCTCTTATCTCTTTCAGTTTGTCTCAGCTCTGCACTCATCTCTGGAGAAGAGCTTGTTTTCTTTGGTTCTTCCATTTTCTTCAGTCCCTATTAGAAACTCTTGTCCACGTGCTGAAGGGTCCTCGTGGGCAAAAAGACTGAGCCCAAAGTTGCTCCTGATGGCAGGTAACGTCTCATTGTACGACAAAATGAGAGGCAAAAAAATTGTAGAGCTTTGTTTTGTTTGTTTGTTTGTTTGAAGAAACATGCAATTTTCCAGATGTAGCAGGCAGCTGTTTTCTTCAAACCTCTCCGCCTGCTGCCAGTCCAGCACCGAAAGACAAATGCAAAAAAAGCATTTGGCAGCTTAAGGCAAAAGAAATTTCCCTTGGGTATTTGCAGCGCAACAAAACAGAATATTACAGAGAGCAATTATCGGGCTCGGAATCAGCAAAGAATCAATGGCTGACGTGACTGATGGCTTTTTGCTGCCCCCAACCGGCTAATTCAATGCAAGTTGAAGTAAAAGTGAAGCTGAAGGATGCTTTCATCATCGTCAAAACAGGAAAATTATGATAAAGATTATTATTCTCACCAATAACATTTCTGCTTGTGTCCGTGTGATCCTCTGTCTATTGTCTTAGCAAAGTATCTCAAAAACCAGAAAACCTATTCAAATGAAACTTTCAGAAATCAGTCATTCGATATACATCTACAACTGTTTAACTTATGGAGTCAGCCTGACTCAAGATGGCTGCCAAAGTTAATGGACCTTAGCGAACATAACATTGGCTATAACTATAACTGAATTCTGAAATTTGTTGTGGTAGTAGCTGAGACTCAAACACATCCTACAGGCGCTAAAAGTTCGCCTGAGAGTGTGGTGATTGGTGGTTTGTGTGTGTGTGAGCACTTCCTGGTGGGCGTCTCCTGAGCTGGTGATGGACACCTTATCACCACGCCTCTCACACCTGTGGCTGATCAAGCTGATGGGACTTGGAGGAGTACTTAAGGCTGCAGTGAGGACCAGATCAGTGCTGGAGCATTGTTTACCATTCGGTAATGTGCAGAGCCTGTAAGAGACTTAACTGTGTTTTCGTGAAACTCCCTGTTGTGATCTCAGTTTGTTTTTTGTATCTGCTAAACCTGTGTTCAGGATACCTCGCCGTCTGGAACCAGTCTGGTCTGTTTTCTACTGCCTGCCGCCTAGTGAAGTACTTACCTGCGCAACTGAACCTACCTGTTCTTGCGACTACTGCCTCCTGGATCCAAAGACTGGTCAGTCGTCCTAACAATCATCACCTCACCTGCACTCGGGAAATACTCACCTCACCTGGACTTCGCTCTCTGGAACCCACATCGGACCAGCACTGGGCAAGGATCAATCCCGTCATCTCTTCCGTGTTTTGGACTTTTGCCTGCTCAGTAAGAAATATCACACGGAAATATTACCTGTGCCATACCTGCTGTTCCTCTCCTCCACGATCCCATACTCACCCGATTCTCCGTTTCTCAGGTCCTGGTTCCAGTTCCCTTCTGTATATATTCCCTGACACTGTAAATAAATTCACTTCCCGTTACATGTTGGCTTCTGCGTCTGTCTGTGGCTGAACTGCTCGCTTGGGTATATCTGAAAACCTGACAGTTTTGTTTCAAACTTCGCCATTAACTATTGGAGTCAACCCTGTCTCTGTGTTAGCAAAATATCTCCTGAATCACTAATCAATTTTTAATGAAATTTTTAGCAAGTACATTGGATACCACCACAAAATGACCACCGCAGCTATTTGACATTAGATAACACCGAAATGGCTATGACTCTGCCAAGTTTACAGATAATGAGATAAAGATTGGTGTGGTTGTGCCTGACTTTGTTTGTTGTTTTTTTTACATACAGTAGGATCTTTGTTTAGATTTCTGGTATTAACTGTTGGAGTCAACTCTGTCTGCTAGCAAAATATCTCATGAACCACTGGACGGATTTTAATGAAACTCCCAGAAAGTAATCAATCCATGTGCCTCTACAACCGATTTAACTTTTAGAGCCACCTTCATATAAGATGGCCACCACAGCTAATCAACCATAGCAACCACAAAAAGGGCTGTAACTCAGTCAATTTTAAAGGTACTGAGATAAAATGTGCCATGGTAGTAGCCGAGAGCTCCCTCCATCACATACCCCAAGCGCTAACGCATTGCACGAGATTCTGAAATAAGGTGTGTGAGAAGAGCCGGGTTCCTGTTGGTGTGTGTTTTGCAGGTTCCCAGGTGACTGGGAGATAATTGGTGACTGGAGGCAGCTGTCCAGAGTCTCCAGTAGAGTCTATTATAGAGCTCTCTCTTTCACTCCCTAAAATAAGTTTGAGTTTGGTGTTGATTTGTTCTGTTTAAGTTCAAATAAAACAGTTTTTTTAAGCTTATTCCTGCATGCTTCCTCTTTTATTGGTGTGGTCTTTGAGTCGGGCCATGATACGTGAGATCCCTGAGCTTAGTTTAAAACTATAGCAGTTAAAGGTGGTGGGCGATATGCATTCGTGAAATGCCAGGCCTTTAACTCTTTTAAATCGCATTTGCTGTAGCAAATGTGTGTATATATATATATATATATATTGCTCAAAATGAAAATCATTAGGCACCATAAAGCAATCAAAGCAAAGCTGCCTTTGAAATGCTGTTTCTTTTATTTTCTTTTTCTTTTTTTTCCCTCCCCCTGACATGATGATTGGAGCCGCAGCGCCTGTTGATGGCATCACGGACACAAACTGGAGCTGTGAAATATTCCAAGTGTGCGTCCTAAAAGCGTCGATGAGCCCGCACTGAATGGAGAGAGGGAGAGAGAGCGCGCGCACAGAGAGAGCGAGAGAGAGTGAGAGAGAGAGGTGGGGTGGAGGTGGGCTCTTCTTCAGACACGAGCTGAGGTGTGTGCATGTGTGCGCGCGCGTCTGCTTCAGTGCGGCCTTTGGCGGACTTCACACGCACGCACGCACACCGGCGGGAGCCTCCTGATGCCTAAATGTGACCGTGAGCGACGCGGCAGCACCATGATGGGCTCCAAACGGAGGCAGAGCCCGCATTTTCTCCTCAGCGCATCAGACGCCGACGAGAAGCAGCACGCAGGCGCGTAAAGAGCGGAGGGGGGGCGGCGGCGGTGGGAGATTGGACACCTGATTTCTCGGGGTGCCTTTGGAGCGCTCTTTTTTTTTCTTTCTTCCTTTCTTTTTTTTAATTTTTTTTATTCCAGATTTTAAGCCCAACAGTCGGTGTTTGAAAGGCCCCGTCGGCGCAGCTTGGATTACCCCATCCTCAGCATGGACACACTGGGGGGAGAGGACGCGCCGCCGCGTTCACTTTGGAGGCACTGATTTCCCCACCACCACCACCCCTTCTCTAGTCCTCGCCCACCCCCACCCCCCC
>NC_051442.1:18017328-18056696 GCF_001649575.2 Kryptolebias marmoratus
GGGGGGGGGGGAAGCGGCGCGGGGTGTTGTCAGAGAGAGGGGAATGAGAGAGGAGAAGGAGGGGGGTCAGAATGAGGTGTGCTGTCTCTTTTTTCCCCCGAAAAAGCCGGAGAAAGACCGAGAAGGTGTAGCTCCTGACGCGCGAGAGCCTCTTGAGGAAGAACCGCGATCCGAGAAGAAATGGCCTAGTTAGAACAGGAGGAGAGCGAGAGGGAGAGAGAGAGAGAGAGAGAGAGAGAGAGAGAGGGGAACATAGAGCAGAAGTAGAAGAGTCGGGTTTTTTTAGGTTGTTTTCTTTTTTTTAATTTTTTTTTTCCTTTGGATGGATGGGGCCAGCATCAACGTTGTCATCACCTGAACCCCGGCGCCTCTCTAAGGTACGTCCCTTCCCCCCGCTCTACCCCCCCCCCCCTTAAAACGAAGAGAGTCTGCTTGTAACCCGTGCGCAATATTTGGTGACTTCGCACGATGCGCACATCTTTGACGCACTGGCTGTCACAACCGGAGGACGAGGTGTCGGTTTGAAGTTGCTACAGCACGCAGCGTCTTCCCTGTGAGTGGGCAGGAGCGGATTGGCCTTGCCTGTTGATAAGCTGTCACATCTTAACATGATCAGTCTACTTTGGATAACCAGCATGCAGCAGCAGCCGCTAACAGGAAGACCCGTTTGATTGGCGCAGACCGTCAGCCAGGCTGCGGGGCTCTTCTCAGCAGGAGTCTTGTTTCCCCTCACTTGTCAGGTTATACATAATTTTGATCGTGATTTTTTTTAAAGCATATGAAAGACAACTTAAAGGGATATTCTGGCCATTTTAAAGTCGGGGTTGTGTGGAAAACTTATGAAGAATTAATAACTATCTTACCTGATGTAGATAGCTTCTTTTAGGTGACCTCAGCTCGGAGATGTAGAGTTTAAGTGCAACGGGATCGATAAGCCAATGGCTAGTCTGGATGCAGCCAGGACCGAAGTGGATTGCTGTGTGTTAAGCAACAATCTTACAGTGCAAATGCAATAAACCGGGGGTCAACAACAAAGTTTCCTCAGATGCCAAAAATTTTCATAGAGTCTGTGGGGGGCCTAGGCCTATGATGTAGAATAAATAAATAAAAGTAATGAAATATTTAGGCCTAATTAGCCTGTTGAATGTTATATGTTTTTTTAGATTTTTTTTACGTTCTAATTGTATTTATTATTTGAAGTGAGCAGTGAGTTTTCAATATTCAAAGTCTCGTTAAAATGGGTGAATTTGAAGAATTTGTGAAACCCAAGCGACTATCGCTTTTTGTTTGTTTTGTTTTTCGTTTACTGACACCTGATCGTGACTATAGACCGTGTATATCTAGACCTCTGACCTGAACCCAGAAATACAAGTTTTAAGTCTTGCCCCTTCCAAGTCAACAACAATGCCCGTGGTTGTTGTTGTTGTTGTTGTTGTTTTTCTTTCGGCTGCAAAAACGCTAGCAAGATTAGCAGCAGGAAATTCAAAATAATTCTCGCTGAAAAACAGCATAATGCAAGTCTATGATAATATAAAGGTTTCAATCATATCATTTGCATGAAACGCTTTGAAATTTTAGAGATCGAAGTTGTTTTAATGTGGTAAAATCTGTTTAGAAATGGGTCCACTCGAGAATAGTCATTATTAACTCGTCAATACCATCCGTGCTGACCCGCTTCCGAAGCTGATTTTTTGCCATATTAAAACAGCTCCACAATTAGTGGTTCAACCAACACTATTATTTTAACCTTTACATTATCATAAATATTGCATTACATGATTATTTCAGGAGAAATACGAAAATCCCATTGCATTTGGTCCCAGGACTAGCTGCCGCTGTCATCTGTGCTTGAAAATAACCATTAATTTCTATGTAAACAACCATGTATTGCAAAACCGATGGTGGTGTAAAGTAGCATTTACATAAACTACTGTTGATTTAAGGGAATCCTGGCTTCCAACACGTTATTTTATTTTGTTCAACTTAGAATTGTGTTTATAAATTTCATTTATAAACATTTCCCTCTCAGTTTATTTCTGTCAGACATAAAGACCAGTTCTCCAAACAATAGGATTCAGTATAAGATATTAAATCAATAAAACATTTACACCAAACCACACTTCAAAATGGCTGGATTAGTCCTTTAGTTTTGTGCTGCAATCCAAAACAGTGTGTGTGGCAGGCCTTGGAGTTAGAAGATGTCCTCTCTCTGATGAACAAACTCAAAACGCCCCTGAGAACCACACACTCACATTAACAAACACACACACACACACACACATGCACCCCCCCCCCTCCTATAGATGCAGATTGTGAATTAAATGCACACACTCTGATGATCCAGGAAAGGCTCCATTAATATTCAGTGGCGGTTGGGCAGAGCTCAGTTAATGGCAGACAACAGGACCTCTGTTCTGACAGGTCACTGATGAGAAATGGTGTACTTTCACTTGCAGGGGCTCGTTTTTTATTAGTTTTCATTTTAATATTTGCACGTAAATCGCAGATTAAAGCTGCACAGATAAGTTAAAACTTTGTGCAGGAAGGGGCTACAGAAGCCAAACGAGGCTTATGAAAAAATATTTGAATGAATGCTTCTCCTCTTGCACAGATGCAGTGCCTTCAGCTACAGAGAGGTGACATTTAAAATCCATCAAAAAGCTAATAAAGTGCTTTTTCAGACTTTTCTGGATAGATTTTTGTATTACCTTTGATGCTGGGGTGTTGAAATAGCTGTGATTGTTTTCTTAGGCCGGCTTCATGTCAGCCTGGTGACTGACATTTGGACTCAATTACAACAAAATGAGGCTGAACATGTGCAAAGTTAGTGCTGGCTTCAAATATGAGATACCTTTTTATTTGAATGGATTGTAAAACATATTGTTTGGTAACAAAGCAGATTTGAGGTCAAAGAGCCTGCATCTTACATTTTAAAGGAAATATTTATCCCCTGCCGATGGAAGGCCAAAAAAACCCCCAGACAATTACGTTTTTGCTTGTGTCTGTGTTTGTCTGTTAGCAAAATATTTCAAGAATTACTGAATGAATTTTAATGAAACTTTCTGAAATTAATCATTGTACGTACATCTACAAGTGACTAACATTTGGAGTCACTCAATTCAAGATAGTCGCCACAACCAACTAGCCTGACAATTCAGAAAAACATTAATAATTCAGTCCATTTTTACAGATATTTGGCTAAAATTTGGTGTGGTAGTAGCTGAGAGTCATCCCCAACAAACCCCAGCACTACACATTGCACGAGATCTTTGCTCCAAATTTTGGCTTTAACTGTCAGCATCAACCATGTTCATCTATTAGCAGAATATCTAATGAGCCACAGGATACATTTTAATTAAACTTTTTAAAAAGTTATTATTGGATGTACATCTACAACTGATTAATGTTGGGAGTCAGTCCAATTCACGATAGCGACCAGAGCTATTCGAGCATAGGCAACACAAAATGGCTATGACTCAGTCAATCTTAATTTGATGTGGTGGTAGCTGAGAGTCATTCACAACATATACTCTCAGAGTGAGATCTTGTATAATGTTGTTTTCAAGGTTTTGACCAAAACATCTCTGTTATTTCTCAACATAAGATGATATTGAAACTCTGGCATGAAAGGCAGCCGGCAAAATGCGTGTTTTCAAAGAAAGCTGGGCCTTTTATTTAAAATGGTATTCACTGGGTTATCTATTTCTGTAATATATCACATTTGTCTTTGGTTGGGATCTTGCGACAGGTGGATATGGTGACAAATAAAAGTGGTTTAACATCAAATGTGATCAGCCTTACAGCAGATAATATGTGTCCTTTATCTCTCTGTGTTTTTTCTCTCTTTATATATAAAATACACACATACATACATTTCCAGCTACTTTCTAATCTCCAACAAGAAAACACAGTGACAAGCCACCGTTAGGCGCAAGTGAAAGCTGATACTGTGGCGCGCACGTCGTCAGTGGGTTTGCAGAGAGCATATGGAGGTTAAGTGAAGATAAATGGAAAGAAAAAGAAAGAATGACCGCTTAATGGATTGGATGACAACATTAGGGGGAGACTTACAATCCAGAACACAATGTGTCAACTTCGTGTTTAATGAGGTATGTTTGGGTGCGAGGAAGGTGAGGTGTTCAAAGGGGATAGTTGTCTAACAAAAGCAGAGCTTTTCCTAATCGAGGACAGGGCTGGTGTCTGTTTGCTGGATTATTTAGAATGTTGTTATTGTTGTTGTTGTTTTAAGGTGGAACAACCTCATCACATCATTACACTTATTTTCTTTATGCGTCGGGATGTAAAGAAAGAAGTCCTACAAGTTTTACTTGTTTTGGCATCTACCTTCAGTTTAAGAAGATTGTTATTTTAATGTATTTTATTATTGCATACAAATCAGAAATACAAATAAAAAAAAAATCTTCTAGCAATTTTGATTTTAGATTTGTTAATAATTTCTACAAAATGAACTGAAGAGATAATGATAATGATTACAGAATTTAAAAAAAATACCATTGATTGTAAAATTGAAGTTTTATACAATACAAGATGGTAGATGGCAGTTTATGTTCCTCCTAAATATTTAAAGAAAAAGTTCAGACCTTTTGAAGTGAGGTTGTATGGAAAGGTTATGAACAATTATTATTTTATCTGTTTTATATAGCCCTTTGAATGACCTCTGTTTGGAGGAATAGAGTTTAATTTTGACGGGATTGACGAGCTAATGATTAATGCTTTAACCAAGCGATACAACCAGTCATAGGTTTTGGTACAAACCACTACAGTTTGTGTTAAAACCTAATAAATTGCATAAAAACTCACACTCAAAGCATTTCATGCTGAATAGTTTCATTATGCTGCAAGAACATCTAAGCAACACAGAAAAAAAGCGTAAATAGACTATTTGTATCTCGGCAATGATGAATTTACAGTTTTAGAGGTGCAAATTTTCTGTATTCACGAATAAGCTCGTTGTCTCTTTTCATTTTATTTAAACTCAAAGTGCTCTGGTGTGTGATTTTAATGGAAGACCATCAGATCCAAACTTCGCATCTATCAGAAGAGATTCTCTGTTCCAGATCAGATATTTTCATTTCTAGTGTTGGTGGTCAAATCATTGGTTTTTTTTTTCTATGCTAAGCAGTACTGGATTTTAGCAATTTTCTTTTAAACTTTTTTCTAACAAATGCTGTCTTATGATGAAGCAGTCTTAGCGTGCACCGTCTCCACAGTGCAACAGAATTTTATTTATGCGTGTCGTGCAGCAAACCTAAGAAGATTCCAGGCACAATAATGGAAATAAAACACACAAAGGATGACACTATTTGATGTCACGAGACTGAGCAAGTGCTTTGTGGTTGTTTCTTAAATTATTTATTGCATGCACTCTCAGAATAGATGTGTCAAGGATTCAAAAAGTCCACGATAGATTTATTTTATGCACAGAGCAAGTTTATGGTGTTGGGCTAATCAAAGCCCTTTGTAAGGCATCAAGGATGTTCAAGATTTGAAGGTTGAACTTTAGGATTAGATGTTACCTGTTTTTCTGTGATGTACAACACTCAGGCCTCGGCTACTCTTGTCCTTGACCATTTTCTTCAGTTTCCACCTGAGATTTTGAACTGGATTGAGATCAGGACTACTTGCAGGTCATGCCACTGGCATTATGTTTTTTTTTTAAGAAAGTTTTCATGCCCTTTGTCGTATGGTAAGTTGTATTACCATCTTAAAAAAATGAAATCCTTATCACCAAACATCCTTTCAACTGATGGAACATGAAAAGTGTCCACAATTTCAGGGTAGACTTTGGCATTATTGAGAATGTAATGACTGCCGTCTCCAAGGTGGCTTTACCTGGCGTGACACTTTTTATCCAGTCAATCTCATTTCATAATTACTTTTCATTAGTTCACTATCACTTTTGTTTGACCTTTCTGTATGTGACACCCATTTCTTTCACCCATTTCTGCCCACTTGTTTCTTGTTAGTTTTGTTGGGCATTTTCCGTTTTCAAGACATCTTGCTTTAAGTTTTCTATCTTAATGCTTTGATGAGGTCTACCATTATGCTTCCCTTTTACAACCTTCCTATTTTGTTTGCAGTTGTCCAGATTTTACACAGCGCTTACAGGGAACAACCAACATATTTTGCAGCATTCTGTGATGAGGTTTTTTTTCTTGATTTTTCATAATCTTCTACTTTGTTTCAACTGACATCTCTCACGTTAGAGCCATAATTCATGTCAAACCACTTTGTGCAGCAGCTCTCCAAGGTGTCTTTTTTTAACTGGAGACAGATTTAATCTGATGCAGTTGTTTGTTTTAGAACTGCAAATTATGGAGTGATTCCATAATTCTTTCTTTTACTGGATCTAATAAAAGCAATTGTGACTCATTACAAGAATATTTATTTTTTTTCTTTTTCTTTTTTTAAGTCCAGAAGATTGGAATTTAGAAAAATTATAATTCTGTGACATGTCTGTGAATAATTTTATTTATACAAAATTAAACAATTGAAAGAACCTCTTCCAAGAGTGGTGAGTCCATCAGTTTTGCCAGGGGTTGTGATTTAGATGTAGCATTAATTAAGGGATTTTAGTTATTTTTTAACACAAAACAAAAAATCCAACTCATTTCTGCTTTTTTTTAAAAAAGCTGTTATTATTTCTACGTTCCCTCCTATATGAACAACCCTTTCCAACAAACCTACCCCATCTTTTTATGAATCATTTCCTCCATGGTGTGTTTGCGGTGTAGCACCTGGAGCCCCGTGATTTTAATTTCTGTGTGAAGATGTTAAGTCAGACAAAAAGGAGGTTAAAGTGACCCAGCTCTCAGCCACATCACAACCACAGAGGAGAGAAAAACAGCAGAAGAATAGCTTGACCTGACCCATTATCTTTGAGCAAAGTAAGACCAGAGAAACGCCTGTGCAAATGCCATGGTAACCACCTTGTGTAACCTCCTCTGAGCACAATCACATTAATAGTTATCCATAAGCTAAACCAAGATAAGTGCCATACTGTCTTCTGTAGCCCTGAAAGACCACCGCATCAGACCCCATTAAAATATCACATCTTTTGACATGTGTTTTTTTTTTTTTTTATTAGCAGCACAGGCGCGTACCTATTAAACGTGACACAGAACCTTTTACTGAATCACGAAGCTCCACTCGTCAATTCTTCAAACACGATCCATTAAACATGTTGTAACATTTTATTCTCTGATATTTTGGGGCAGTTATGCAGAAGCTCGAGCTGGCATCCGGGCTTGGCTTGTCTTCTTGAGAAAAAATTTATGACTTTGTAGCTGTGGTAGTGTGTCATTGAACTACATTTATTAGACAGCTGGTGAGCTTTGGAAAGGTCTAGACTGTGTTGACATCAATGGGATGCATGGTTTGTTATAGCCTATATTACAATAAGTGCACAATCTTTAGTCAACTTTTTCTTAGGAATAATTTACCTGATTGGTTTTCACTGCAACACTAAAAGGTTTCCAAAAAGGTATTTTGTTCTGTCTCATTGTTAGTATCAACTTGGAAAAAAACACGTTATCACTAAGGTTTAAGGATTTGATGATTGTTTGGTCTGTTTTGGAAGCTTTACCTGGTAGTGCTTAAAGACCATAACCTTCTTTATTGGAGGCACATCTACAACTGACTACCTTTTGTAGTAAACTCAATTCAAGATGGCTACCACAACTAATCTATTTTAGCAAACACAAAGATGACTATACAGATATTGAACTAAAATTTTGTGTTGTGGCAGCTGAACATCATCCACAACCCTACATGGAAAAAAATGAATGGATTTCAGTCTTTGTTATAGTTTATCTTTGTGATAAACACACTGACCAAATACTAAATGTTGTATTAACCAACAGCTGGTGCTCGCAAAGCCTCTTTATACATTTAGACACACTGTTTCAAACAGAGCAAGCACATGCCTGAACATGATATTCTATGTATGTTTGTAAAACAGTTTTAAAAAGTGCTCATGCATATGAAACGGTTGACTTGTTGTCATGAACAATGCAACTTCTTGCTTGAAGATGCCCCCACATTTTCAGAAATGTCTTGGCATAGTCACTTTCAAAATAAAATCTGTATATAAACTATTGTATTCAGTCTTATTTGTATAATTCCAAATCACAACAGAAGCTAAATCTCAGGGTAAAAGTTCTGTTTAGGTTCAGTTCAAAATGTGTGCGCATTCCACACGTTCCTGTTTTGTTTACTGTTGATAAAGTTTGCTCTTAAGCAATAAGGCTATCTACAAAAACAGTGGCGTGTTTCAAGTATAATTACGTTATATATCTAAAACACAACTTGAATTCTAGTTTTATTATCGCAGGAGCTTTTTACTGTAAAACTATAACTTGTTTATTGGACCCAACAGTCAGCAATCTCTTGAAACGCCTATAATGAAAAAAAAAACAAAACATGCAAACAAGCCACTTTTATAGTTACCACTTTTCTATTTTATAGTCATATTTCTAAATGCAAATCAGAAAAGTGCAATGGAAACCTAACTAGTGGTTTCAAATTAAGGGACACGTACAGCTTGAGAGTTGTGAAATGTCATTCTGGTGCAGCAGTCTCGAATCAGGTTAGAAGTGATTCACATGGACAATAACAGGACATGCTGCATCTAATATCTTCTGAGCACTTAATCACATAGACAGCACAGATATTCTGAATATATTGTCACCTCTGTGGAAATGGTAATGTCCTGCGCTGGGACGCTCAGTGATGTAGAAGTCAATCAGAGTCGAGGGTGATGAGAAAAAAATCAATATAGCAATGTCATTATAAGGCTGCGCAACATTAATGAATCAGTTTTAATTCAAATTGATGACATTTTATATGAGACGGGGGGATGTGCAAAGGGGCCAGGTTTGAGGTAATGAAAACAAAGCCCCTGAAATTTACGGTGTACTACTGGGGGTGGCCAGAGCTCTTTGGGGATGACGTTTTTTTTTTCTTCTATGAAATGAACAGATTTAGCCATGAGGGGATCTTTGGAAGGCCAAATGACAACATAAGGTTGTCAGGATTTGTGTTTTCTTTGTGTTTCTTTTTGTATTTAGGATTATAGTTTTTTTTGTGTTTTTGGTTATCCTGTGTTTACTTTGGGTTTATTTCTTTTAATTTGTCTTTTGGTTGTCCTTATGTTTAGTTGTCTTTGTATAGTTTTTGCTCCTTGTGTTCCTGTTGTTCCTGTCATCATTCACTTCTTCTTCTAGAGATTACTGGTGGGTGACATCTAATGTTTAGATGTATTATCGCCATCTACCATGCTGGAGTGAGGGCCAGAATATTTTTATTTCCTAACTAAATTAAATTCTTCAATATAATCCCCTTTCTTTTAAAAAAGTAATAATTGCTTTTTTTTAATTATGTTTAACTAATACCTTACTCTCTCTTACTGTCTCAACACCATATTTCCTTACTTCTTGTTTTAATTTTTCTCTACTTACCCTATACCTCTCACAATGACTTATTACATGCTCCACTGTCTCTAAATCCATTCCACAACCACATCTACCTGTTGGATGTTTACCTACCAAATGTAATGTTTTGTTTAATCCTGTATGTCCAATCCTTAGCCTTGTCATCACTACTTGTTCTTTTCGATTTCCTCCAATCATTTCCATACTCCCTACTTTATTTTGTATATGAAATAAATGTCTCATCATTCACTTCTCTACAGCCAATCTCTTGTTTGCTTGCCACACCCATCTCCACCTGCTCCAAATTAGTAATCACTCACCTGTGCCCACTTCTTCTAATTACCTGCAGTCTTTAACACTTGGTCATTTCCTTCACTTGACCCTGGTTCATTGTCACTTCTATGTGCTGTCTGTTGTCCCTTGTGTCTTGCCCTTGTGTCTTTGCAATCCTGGTTTTTGTTAATTTTTATTATTTAGTTTTCTTGCTGCTGCCACGTCAGCCTTTCGTTTTTGTTTTCTTGTTTTTAAATAAATTAGTGTTGCCTGGAGTTCATGATGAGTCTGCATATTGGGTTCGCCTCACTAACCACATCCGACAAAGGCTAGAATTTTAAAAACCAGCACAACAAATGGTGCAGTCAATGGTTTAGACAATTCAACGAACTACACCTATTCTGTGTTTGTTTTTTGTTTTTTTTTAAATAGCGCAAGCACAATTTATGTTAGAGAATCGTGTGGTCTGTGGTTATCGCTCATGTTGCTTAACAAGCTTTTTTTTGTGATGTTATGTGGTTCTTGTTAAAAGTGCAAAGGTTTTCCCTAAAATCCGCAAAGTAGTTGTCTCGTGCTTGACAATAGGCCATACAAATCTCAAGGTCGACCTTCCATTGTTTGTTTGTTTTTTTCAAAATAACAAACAAACAAAAAAAATTAACAGAAGTTTGTAATGTAGACTACATCCCCACTACTGAACGACTTAATGAGGTCCTCTGATTTGTTCTGCCGGTATCAGCACTGGTCGAGTTCAAGAAAGATTAGTAAGAAAGAAGTAAAACTTGACTTTCTAGAAGAACTATAAGTAATAACATCTGGCCCAGTCTTTGGTTCCCAACCCTTCCACCCTCTTTTACGTCATTCTCCTGTAGGCTCTGGTGTGAGGTGCGTCCTCACCTGGGTATTGTGTCATCGTCCATCGACAATTTGCTTTTTCACTAGTCTCTCACTTTCCTAACCAGACTCTATTCTGGGCCTCTGCATGTCTCTGACTGCCTGAACCCTAAAGCGTGAGGTCCCAGTTTTGCGCTCTGAGGGCTTGAGGAGAGTTAACAATAAGCTGTGAGTGACTCAAACCTCAGAACTTATTCTAAAGTGTGGTGTGACGGTCTCATTTGGCCTTTGTCTTAGAAAAATATCTACACAACCAACTATGCTTGTAGCTGTACACAATACAGATTGCCATGTGTCATGGTAGAATAAACAGCTTCAATAATGTCACTGCACAGCTTAAACAGAGGCCTCAAGACTTCTAAATATTAATCTACTGTAATTATTATGACTCAAGCTAAAGTAAGCCCGCCTGACTGTGGGTATTATAGTCTAAAAAAATGGATGCCATTAATAGATGATACAACTCTTAAAGTGGTCTTGCTCTCAGGTGTGGTGCTAATAATTTTGGCACACCAGCACCAGTCATTACCTTCCTTTGGGCCTCCAGTATTTGGGAATAATGCAGGTTTTATAGAATCATACCTGAAAATGTAGTAATGAAAAAACATGTTATTAAAGGATGAAGGATTGTTGATCTAACATAACTTCCTAATCTTCTTAATAACTTCTTATTTTTTATTTCTTAAAAAATATTGTATTTTGTAATGGATCTCTTTAGTTAATAGTTTTTATTTGCAGTCACTGCCCCTTGAGTGATTTCCAGTCCATAGATTTTATGATGCACAATAAACAGTGCATGCACTAACATGTCTGTGGTACAGAGCCATTTTAAAACTTAACGTTAATATGAAAATCTTGGCACTGACTCTGTAGGATTTAAAAAACAGACATTTAACTCTAGAATTTTGCCACAGACAAAAATAACTAAACATCATCAATCCTCCAATAAGAACAAGGACATTTTACAATACAATTTGTTCAATTCAGGATATGTATATGGATGTTATTAATAATTTAAAAGAATATTTGAGGCATTTTGAAGAGAAGTTCTGTGGTTATAAACAATATCTTATCTGTTCTAGATAGCTCTTTGAATGACCTCAGTTTAAAGAAACAGAATTTAATTCTGACCAGATTTATGACCTAACATCTAGTCTGAATGGTGCCATAAACAAAGTGGATTGCTGCTGTGTTAAGCAAAAACCTTTACAATAAAGCTTTACACCACCGCCAGATTATCATTACAGTTACTTACATGGAATTGCATAGTTATTTGCAAGCACAAAAGAATTTTCTTTTTCGAGGAATGGAGTTGTTTTAAGATGGCAAAATCTGGTTAGAAGTGGGTCAGCTTGGATCATATTTACCTTTTACTATGATTTAATCTGACATTGTGCCAACTTAAAATGTAGTAACAGAATTAAAGTCAAAACTATGGCTTGCTTCATGCATGTTGCAGAACTCAGAGTAGTACCTACTGTAAACAATATCAAATATGTTACAAATAACCCCAATTGAATACCTTTCATTTTATTCAGCTATTCCCAGTACAGTTTCTAAGCCAACTTCCATGACATGATTGCTAGCAGTATGTCTGACAGCGTGCAGTCTCCAACTGAGTATGACGGCCTTCTTAAGGCGATGTTCAAATTTCAGCAGCCGTTTGGTGTTGCAACTGCTTTATGGACAAAGCAAACCATTTGCATTCACCTAAATAAATTATCATTGTGAGTCAGAATGCCTGCGGTGTGAGACAACAAAACCAACTTATCCTCCATGTTGACAATCTCCTCTGGCAATAGAAAGAAGGCAGGCAGCTATATTAGCTTTAGGATCGGCTGCATGACATCAAAATGACTGTGCTGCCCATTATTCTAATTGTTTGTGGTCAAACACAGTGCACCTGCTCCCCACACATTTAGCATATAATTTTTTTCCATTAGTGATTGAACCTCTCTTTTGAAATTTGCCCTGCTTACAATGAGATGTGGTTCTGTATTAGCAAATAACAACGGCAGCTCTTCTTTGCGCCATTTGTGCTCTGTCCTCACTTATATTGTACGAGGTTAAAATGGCTTTTATTATTGCTGTGTGCAAAACTATAATGTTGACTTGGCATGTGTATTCACTGAAATACGTGCTGCGTGTAGTTCATGTTTTATAGTGAAATAGGCTGAAAATTTTTCATGAATTATACATATGAAACATGTGGTAAAACACTCCCAAAGATCAAAACAAATGTACATTTTTAATATATTTGCCCTGGTTGGTGTCATTTTTTTTTTCTGATTCCTTCCTATTGGACAATTTTCTAAAATGCCAAATTGCCTTCTGCCACAATGTGCTAGATTTAATATTTTATTTTTTTTACTGGGAAATGTTCCTATTGCTGTTTTGGAAAATGGAGAAAGAGTTGTGTTAAGTTTTTAAAAAAAGAAAAATAACAAGCAAGTAAACCATTCTATATATAAAACACTTTTTGTTTAACAAGATCACCATAAGGTCATACATTTTCTATACAATTTAACTCTAAGAGCATTTGCTCATTAAAAATGCTTTTAAGAAACAAATAAAGATTCTTCTCTTAAGCTTTTTTCCCCCTCTGTTCTGTAATCGTTTTAAGCTCTGGGGAATAAACAATATGAGACATTTGAACCAATGACACTATTGAATGATATCATCTTCCAGATGGCAGGAGGTTGAACAGCGTGTGGCCAGGTGAAAGAGACTTTTTTCTTGTATCTCTCTTCAAAAATGGACTCTAAAGAGGCAGTGAGACCTCCATGACTTTTAGCCATATTCACCACTCATTGCAGGGTCTACATGTCATTCACATGGCAGTTGCCGTATCAAGAAGTGATGCAGGTGGTCAGAGTGCTCACAATAGTATCCCAGTAAATGACGGTGAGGATAAAGGGGAAAATTCTCTCATGTTTCAGTCTCCCGAAGAAATGCATCCTCTGCTGAGCTTTTGTTGTTTTTACAATCCATGTCATCAGTGAAGTGGACTCCCCAAAGTTTTGTACTGTTGACCCTCTACACAGGGTGGAGCACTGATGTCCAGGTGCCTCTATTCTAAAATCCACAATCAGCTCTTTAGTTTTGTTGACACAAAATAGACTGATGTCTCCCATCAACTCACAAGCTTAATCCACCTCAGCTCCATAAGATGAGTCCCACAATTGTTAATTGAGTTGGTTTGTGCAGAATTTGGCTGTACAGTCAGCAGTGTAAAGAACAAAAGACTGAGTATACATCCTTAAGGGAGTCATGTGCTGACTGTGATGGAAGGGTAGTTGTCCCATGTTCAGAATTATATTGGATCTTATCATTATGTTTGATGCAGCTAGGGTCCTACATCTTTATTAAAACAATGGAAGCCTTTTTAGCTGCTCTGTTAACATGTGCAGCATTTGTAGCTAACAACTCCTCAGCTGCCTGAGAAGAGACTGAGACCTGTATTTTCAAACCAAATATGCTGTTGATATAGTGAGACCACTTATTAGCATTTCAGCTAAAACTAAGTCTATGGTTCACAAATTTAAACTTGAAAATATTGTACCTGTGGTATGTAGTTGATTATCCCCTGCTGCCAAGAAAGGCAGCAGAAATGTGATTTATTGTGTCTGTGTTTGTCTGTGTTTTAGCAAAATATCTCATGAACCACTGGACTGATTTTAATGAAAAGTCTGAAAATGTAATCATTGGATGTACTACATGTACAGTCAAGTGATTGACTTTTTGCAGTCAACAAGATTTAAGATGGCTGTCACATTTCATTGACCTTACAAAACACAAAAATAGTTACAATATAGTCAAGTTTAAATATATTGAGTTAAAATTAAGCATGATGGTAGCTGACACTCATCCCTATCACACATGTCTCTCTAAAGGATTATGCAAGAGCCTAAAACTTTGACAAACCAGGCGATGGGCAATATGCATTTCTTCAAGGAATGCAGATTTAATTAAAAGTCTTTAAATAAGAGCAGGGCAGTAATTACAAATAACACAAAAGTGATGTTTTAATTTTAATTTCACTTTTTATGTTTGAATGTGATTGAATGCAAGTTTGGTTTTTGTGAAAGTCATTCAAAATAGTTGTTGTATTTTACTCAAAATGCTCTTAACAATAATTCAATATACCACTTTTTTTACTTGCACAGTCAGCACAATGAGTTCAGTTTCAATCCCACTTTGTGAGATCAGATCACTGAACCTCTTAACTGCCAGTTTCTTAAGCTGTGTTTTGTTTTAGCTTTATCAGTTTGTCCTGTTGTTTTCTAAAAAGCATAAAAATCCAAGAGACAAGTAATGGAACCAGGCTTCCATTTGTGAACAAGAAGCGTTTGAAGAAAAGCTCACACAAACAAGCTGTTAAGTTATTCCTGGGGTCCCCTGGTGACATTGCAGGAGTGGCTGCATTTACACACTTAGAGCTCTTTTGCTTTCTTTTCAGCAGAAAATGGTCCTGAGTTTCCAAGACCAGCTATCAAACTACTCTAGTTATCCCAGACTTTTGGAACACTTGTAAATTATTCATTTGTTTGGATACTCAGAACACAGCTGGACCACAGTGCATTACCACATCAGTTACAGAGCAGCAGTCAAGGACACAAGCTGAATCAACATTTAGATGCTATGTACTTAAATAAAGATCATTAGGTCACAAAATGATGATGGCAACCAGCATTTGTGGTTAAAGAAAAGTTTTTTTAAAAGTTAGTTAGTTGACTTAATAATTATTAAAAGAAGTACCTGACTTATTGAATTTTGGGAAAGTAATGGATACAGCTAAGTCGCAAGAAGGTGCACTGTGCATTTTTTTTATAATTTAAATTAAATTAAAATTATTCTTTTGAACACGTTTTTTATAAAGAAAACATTATTGCAGTGACCTAAGATGCAAAAAATTGGATTTATAATAGAACCAACCCTGAAATAGATAAAATAATATGGATTCAATCTTATTTCATTTAACAGTTTTACATTTTCACAATACCATTTTATTCAAAATGTTACATCAATCAGGCTTACAGTCAACCTTTTCATTCATTTTTATTGTAAATTATCTGTTTTCTTGCTTTTGTTTTTCTCTCCAAACAATCTAAAATGCATCATCTCAGTTTTCTTGTTTGAAATAAACTGATATATATATAATTTATTTATTTTTTGCAAATAATACTTGAAGTTGAGTTGGTTTTAGGGAGCCATGGTGAATGCTTTGTTAGTCATCACTATAGTTAAGGTGTTTGTTTTCCAATGTAAATAAGTTTGTTTGTGTTCATTTCTGTGTGTGATTTGTTTGAATTATTTTTATGCCTTGTTGTGAATGTGCTGGTATGTCAACCTGGTATTAGCAAGACATGTTTAATAAAGTGGCTGGTAAGTGTATAAATCAAATGAATCAAGCCATCCTAATCAAACTTTACTTTCAATGTTTGATTTATCCTCTCTCACCTTTAACTACTAAATATAACTTATAACCATAGTGTGGTACACCCAAAATAATTGTGTGACCACTTTTTTTGTTGTTGTTTTGCAAAATTACGAGAATTTTCTACTTTTTCTGATAGACTTTGCATTTCATTTTAATTGTTTGGGAGAAAGGACTGATAAATGCGAGCAGCATGCCTGCGTAACCTTTGTTCGTGGACGAGTGTAATGCCAGGTTGCAATAGGTGAGGCACTCCGCCCCTCACCTCAGACGCAGATTGGATGACAAACGCCGCACGTGTGTGTTCATTGCTGCTGCGCTTTTTCTGTATTCTTTCAGACTTATCACTTTGTTACCGCGGTACCAGTCCTGGGACTCGTAACAATAACTTAAACTTTGACTTTAATTTGTTTTGATAATCAGATCACACGTGCTATCATTATCCCAAATTGGCTTTTAAAAGCATCTGTCTAATAAATAGATGTATTGCTTTTGATAGTACTGGACATGGACTTATATGAGAATTCAAGAGGATATACGTGATTAGTTCTAATCACTTCTTATTTTTTTTAGGAAGGACATTGTGCCCCTAATTAGGATTAATCAATTAATGAATTTGCAGTAACAGCTACACTAATGACTGTGCCTCTCAGGGCACATGTTTCTGAATACAGTATATGTTGTAGCCAGCAGAAATTAAACTAACGAATGTAAGGTCCCACATTTTCTTGCACCATGTGTTGTTCATTGCTGGAACTAAAAATTGCAGTTGTCCTGAACAAACAGGGGTTTTAAAATGTTACAGTATTTTTGGCTTATGTGTTTCAAGTCTTTCAGAAAAACGTTTAAATACGTGAAACCAAAGCAGACTGTTGATATGTTTATCGATATACTAAAAGTAATGTTATTAATATAGTACTACACTCAAATGCCCAATTCTGACAATAGATCAGCCTAATTTTACACAATAGAACCATAAATACAGAAATAAATTTTGAAAAAAAAAAACAGCTGTTCTTGTTTGGCTATATTTTCATTAAAAAAATGTTGTTTTTTTTTAAAAGAACGAATTTGCATGCACTTCTCACAAACTCCTAACAACCTCATTAACTATTTTCTAATAATCCATTAGCAGGCTTAGATGTTGGCCTGAACAGTTGCCATTGATGAAGTACTTAATTTGAATTTATATGGTAAACAATTTATTTCTAAACATGTTTACATTTGTTAACAAACTCAAGTAAATCAATTTCTTCTGAAAGTGAAATTGAATCTTGATGAGCTAATCAGGTTTCTGTAGAAGTGAGGGTTGGTTAACCAGTCAAAGTAGTGATCTTTGGTCACTTCACTTGAATTTGGCCATTTTATGAAAGCAGCAAGTAAAACAAACATGAGTGGGATGATCATCTGAAGCTGTAAATTTCACGTTATTGTGAAGCTAGGATGTTTAATTTCAGATCCAAAACCCATGTTTACATTTTTTTTGTTTGTTTTACAGTTCTAAATAAGTTATTACTGATATTTAGGCCTGTCACAATAGCAAATTTTGCTGGGTGATTAATTGTCTCAGACATTTTTGCGATAAACAATAATATCGTTTGGAGACCATTTTAAACTGATGTAATGATAATAACATAATAGTGCAAGTACATCCTCTCAAAGATTAATGAACTTGACTTTCAGAAGAATACAACATTGGAACTGGAACACAAAATAAACAAAACAACCAAAAACAAAAATAAAATGGACTCTCTGTCTCCATTAACAAAGAATGCATGTGAATAAAAAGTAAGTACAACAAAAAAAAAATGGAAATAAAAACTACATTCAACCAAAACAGTACAGATCATGAAGTCTGTAAACTAAACTGCTCTTCAAAAAGTAAAATGCTTTAGTTTTATACAGAGAAGACGGGCAAAACTGCCAGTTTTATAAACAAAAAGTGCAAACTAACAAAAGCACAAATGCGACATACCGGCTCACAGAGGTTCAGCGGTTCGCTTCGGTCATTTGGTTTAAATCAGAAGTGCTCCCACACCGCTGCTGTTACTTGCAGCTTGAAACCAATTCCATTTTATTTTTTCCCCAAATATCAAACAGCGTTTCTTTAGCTTGCTAACTCCTCATGGGGGGTAACGCTGCCAAGGTGCAAGATGATGCGCCTTGGTTGGCTACAGCTAAGGAAAGGGGGGGTGGGGGGGTCAGTGGAGAGCACCGGAGTTGAGCCTTTTCTCATCCAGTGTCTTCAGTAGAAAGAGAGAGAGAGAGAGACACGAAGAAACAATAACGCCGATCAACCTCATTTTAATTTATCTTGCAATTAATTGATTGTGTATCGCGACATGCCTCTGATATTGTTAACCAGCTCAAGGTGCTATAGTTAGTCAAGTGCTATAGCTAGCTGCCTTTGCAGCTAATTGCGGTTGCAAAGCACCACATAATTTTATGGACATGACTGCAGTGTAGGGCTTGGCCCTGCTCGGACTAGCCATTAGCTCCTTAGTCTGGTCAGAAATAAACTCCCGTTTCTCCAAACTGAGGTCATTCACAGAGTTATCTACAACAGGAAAGATATTTACTGTTCATAACCTTTCCACAGAACTTCACTTCAGTTTGTTGGTTCAATACATACACCATGAGAAAGACTGAGTTTAGGTTCACACTGTTTTTTGGTTTGATTTTAACAAAACTAACACATAAGCACCAAGAAGTCATAAAGGTTGCAATCAAAGAAAATCTTCCTCAAACCAACCGTGGACCGCTTGCAGGATTACATCTTAATAACTTTCCAGGTAGCTCCTATATGTTGCGTCTGTGTAATTTAACTCAATTAATGGGTTTCTTCAGGAAATCTCCTCCTGTTTAAAGTCTTCTGTATTTGATTTGCCGCTCATGAATAATTTGTGCAATTTACTTCCAATCCAAACAGTTTCACAGCTCTGTTGCACAAAGCTGTTTTTGCATTCTGTTTGTGAATCACATGGCTGAAGATTCTCCTAAAGCCTTGTCGGCTTACATTTTTTAAAGTAAACTGTTCACCACATCTGCATATTTATCACATCTGTGTGTGGTGGTCTTCTGAAGACCCTGTTGTAATTGAGTGCAGAACTTAATTTGGTGGTTCATTGCCTTCTTGTGCTTGAGTGTTGAAGTTCCTCATCCAATGCATTTTATGGAAAACAACATTGGTCAGGATGATTATAAGGACAGAGTTATTGGATGACTGTCTGGATTTTACTTAAATCTGTTTTGTTCTGTTTCTACAGTAAAACACAGATACTCAGCCCTCCTGAACTTGACCAGTTCATATTTTTTGTCCTAATATTGATTTTACCTTTTACAGACATTAATGCAAATGTTCATATAAGCAGCAGTTAATCAGATTAAAGTGGCTGTAGCCACTTTCGACCTCTTGTGTCAGTATTTCTTTCATCAGCATATTGAATGAATGTCTGTGAAACTCATTGTGCACACAGAGCATTTGAAATTAAATTTCTGTTCAATTATATTTTCTGAAAACATAACAAATATACTCAATCTAGAAAATCTGAACTTTCGTCTGCAACTTTGTTCTGAAACTATTTTTGTATTTGCTGTAAAGTTTGTTACATACAAGCATCACGCCGTGATTCTCCCTGTTTGCATCCACGCTGGCTCATACTAACACACGTTTGACGTCATGAAATTAAAACGTCTGACATCTAAATCATGCACTAATTAAGACATGAAAAGAGGTTGCATAAAACAGAAACTTAGATAAAATAGTTTGAGCAAATTAAATTACAAGCTGGAGTTTGAAATTGTTCTCAGTTACAGATCTAAACTGGTGCACATCTTTAATCATTTTAGAAATAATTGTTAAACTTTAGAATTTTTTTTTTTACAGTACAATTAATGAGAAAATTGTTATAAAATTCTTTATGTGGTGTTTTAAACTTTATATTTTCTGTCCTCTGGCATTCATTTAATCTCAATTTCTGACAACCTGGTTTATTGTTGTTTGTTTGTTTTGTTTTTTAGCTAGTTAAATTGAATTGTTAGAGAACCTGAGAACTTTTGTACCTTCTATAAATTTGATGTGATCCTGGCTCATATTGGCCATTCTGTTATCTCAAGATAATCAAATTATTGTTTCAACCAAGCTCTGTTTTCTCAAGATAATGACAAATTATCTAAAAAATAAACTTTTCTTCTCTAGGTAATAAGACTATTACGGTGCGATAATGAGTAGGTCTTGTGTTACAAGCGGTTTCATCACTTAGTGTCCTTGTTGAGACCCTTGGTGATGATCTATAGCGGTAATGATCCCCAATGGATGTTCCTTATCTGACATTTTCAACTTGAATCTGTGGCCAACGTGACCGTCCTTATTACTAATGAAGAAGGATCGCTCTTGTTTATTTGTGAGCTTTTAATTATTTGTTGTAATAATGAGAAAATGAGCTTTTCTAGGCCAAAATAAAGAAGTATAATAACTCGTTATCTGGAGCAAACAAGTTGTGTTACATGAAAATGAACATTGTTGTATTGGGATAACAAGATAACTTGTTTTCCCAAATTTATGTCATGACAACAAACTTTTAAGCATTTCTTCTCTCGACCTGTCATATCAGGCTATCATATAATTAACGTTAATCATAAACTATGTAATGTGGCATATTTCTGTCCAACAGTGCATGTTAGATTTGCTTAAAAAGAATTACAAAAGTTGTGTTATGTTGTTGTTTTCTCTGCCCCACACCCCCATTGGAAGTGCTTGGCCCACTGCCTCGTTACCACAAACACAATTTAGTCAAATATATCAGGATGTCTTCCTTACAACTGATGCCTGCCTTTACTCTGCTATGGTGCAATTTACTAACAGAAACATGCAACAGCTTCCTGGTACATAACACAAAAGTCCTAAATGAAATGAAATTTACCCTCGGCTGCATATAGATTCTGTAAATTTCTTAATAAAATGTTGTTTCATGTTGTGTCCAGTCATTCCCCACCCCCAACACTCAAACACCAAAGCAGATACAAAAGCAAATGCACTATAGTTACTGTTTCTTTACAGTAAATACTTAATGTTCTGTGTTTGTCGGTGCAGTTCATGTCATATCTTTTACGTTCAGATGTATTTTTTCACATTTTTGTATGTGTTTTTCAAACCTTGACTGTCTAGACGTTGGACTGTTTGATGTGAAGTTTTCAAGGACATGTTTCCTCCTGTGACAGCACAGAATACGGCAATAGCTCAGTAAAGCCAGCACACATATCAAACTAAAAAGTAGCGTTCTTTGAAAGAATTCATATGACCCGCCGCCTTGCATGCTAATGTTTTAACAAAGATATCAGTGCAATCAATTAGAACTCGAAGTATGTGTTGGGGATGACTCTCACCTATTGTCACACCACATTTTGCCTCAATATGTATAAAAATGACTTAGTCGTAGCTGTTTTTTGTGTTTCATAAGGTTGAATAGCTGTGGCAGCCATTTTCAACTAGGTTGGCTCATAAAGTTAATCAGGTGTAGATACATCCTTTGATTTCTTTCTGAGTTTTATTAAATCCATCCACTGGTTCATGAGATATCGTGCTAAAAGACAGACAAACAAATATGCAATTACACGATTGCCCACCTTGCACAGCGGCAGGATAATTAGGATAATTCACTCAGCAGGCGTATTTGATAAGACCGTGGACTCGTATAGTTTTTGTTGTTTTTCAACACTTGTTAAGTTTTTCTTTCAGAACTGATGTCTTTGTCTCATTATTCAATATTTATCTGATACAGTTCCATCTATGAACACGGGATTTTGCTCTCACCACCCATCAATAAAGTCCCACGTAGTTGTTTATCTGTCAGCCGTTCTACTCCATCTTAATAATAAAACCCTTTCGATTAAAGAAAACCCTATAAAGCTGATTTACCAAAGTCAATAAAATTCTGAGATAAATTAGACCATATTTTAAAAAAAGGTTGATTAGATACTGTTCAAATAAATCAAGGATATTGCTTCTTAGAAACAGATATTTTCTTTTTGACAGTGGCTTATAAAATCATGGCCAACAACCTTGCAGCTTCTCCTTTGATACAACCAAGACTGAATTGGTTTGGAAATGGTTTTGGTAGCATTAAGGGAGAATGGTTACGGGAATATGTATAAGAAAATAGTGAAAAGAACTATATATTTTAAATGTCATCCAGCATATGTGTGATAAAGATGCTGATTTTATAGTTGGGGGATATTTAAACTGCGCTCATGGAGTACAGTCAGATTGGCACCACTGCTATCTGTGTCTAACATTTTTAAATATATATATATATTTGACTTTATTGTTTTGGAGAATAAACAATAAAAAGAAAGTAATATATATATATATATATATATATATATATATATATATATAATAGTTTTTGCCATTTTGTAATGGCAGCTGCTATGTGTAGGAATTGTCAGTATTAAAGAGCTTTAAGAAATTAAAAAAATAGGAACTTTATATTCAGCAACCTGTTTTCTCATGCGTACTTCTGTTTTAGCCTGGACAATTTCTCTGTTTTCATCAACCACTCCCTTCTCCTTAAAGTCAACCTCTTTTTTCCTACTTCCAACTTCATGCTTTGCTTTTTTCTAGACGTCCTCATATTTGTCTCATTTTTCCTTTTGATCATAAAACCTTTTCCTGGTTACTTTTACAATCACTCAAAAGCTCCGTGTACAGATTTATTACTGGAGTTATCCTTAAATGTGCAAAAATGCCGAACTAGTAAGTTAAATCTTGTGCATAAAATTTGACAGAGAAGAAAATCTGCTTCTCTGGTTTGTTTAGGGTAAATCAACTTTACTCCTCATGTTACCAAGCTACACAGAACAAGACTTTAAAATGTAACTCATGGAAATACTTTACATGTGAAACCTACTTTTAAACATTACCTAAATGAACCTGGTAAGTAGCTAGTGGTATTAGCTTAAAACCTCTAAGGGCTCTGTCGCGGCCTTCTTGTTTCCAGATAAGGCCGTGGGTGGTAACAGGTGGTTTGATTCTGCACGCACTTCCAACTTGCTTGTTCAAAAAAATTTTATTTCCAGCAACAAAAAAGAAATATGGATAAAAAAATAACTAAAATTCTCTTATAATTTAGATGAAAACGAAAGTTAACTTAGGTCGATTCTATAAGCTCAAAAGTGGTCAAAAAATCATTTAACAAAACCTCCCGTCTTCATACCTGACACTTGTCAAACAAAAGGCCTCTCCCACCACACCCACCAGTGTTCTTAATCACCCACTAATGGGAGGGTCCAAAATTTACAAAAATAATCTAAACAATTCCAAATATAAAAATTAATTACAGATCGTGATTCCAAAACTAACCAAAGTATATTCTAACTGCCCAAATTAAGACATTAAATTGATAGAACTTGTGATTTACAAAAGGTTAAACATAAATGGCCACAACAGGCTCAACTACACTATTAACAACAGCTCAGAAGATCATTGGCTGCCCTCTCCCCTCCCTCTTGGATATCGTCAAGGACAGCTCCCACCCAGGTTCTGACCTGTTTGACTTGTTACCCTCAGAAAAAGCACTACAGGTGTGACAGAACCAGAACAAACAGATTCGAGAACAGCTTTTTCCCGAAAGCTATTATCTTACTGAACTCTCGCATGCACTGACTTTTGATTTACAATCAGCGAGAAACTTACCTATTGTGAAACAAACACATCTGTAGGACATATGTCACTTTATTTTATTTTATTTTCTTAATGATCACATGTAATATCAGCAGAATCTATATACCTCAATATACAAAATGTGCAATACGTAAACAATGTGCAATATTGTCATCTAACTTTCTACTTCAGCTTCACACTGACAAGTGATTCTCATTGTTCTTCATTGTTTTCCTTACTGTTGTACGTTCAATTCAATTCAATTTAGGATTATTTTATAATGTAGATTTTCTGCCGCTCTGCATGTTTCATTACCATGTAAATCACATTTTTGGTGAGAAAAAATTAGATTTTTTTTTTTAAACCTCAGTTTATGGTGGATGTGCGTGGACTCAAGATATTGAGCTTTTTTAGCTTTTTTTGCATTTAAAGCTAATCATTTGGGAAGAATTTTTCGCCAAGCCAAGATTGTGCTTTATTTGTTTGTTGTCTTTTAGCATGATATCTCATGAACTAGTGATTAGCAAAAATTCTTAGAAAATAATTATTGAATAGCTTGGATTTGATGTCACTCACATCACATAGTCTGATAGTTAACAGATTGTCTAAAGTTTTTATTTCAAACTTTGGCATGCAAGGCAGCAAGTTATTTCATTTTCAAAATGTTTGAAACTTTTTTTTTTTTTTTTTACTTTTGTCATCTGAACAAACATTTTATTTGAATAAACAAAGAAAAAAAACAGTAGCGTAGACTGGGCAACACAGTTACTTAGTCTAATGCAGTACACACCCATCACTTCTTTAATAACGTTAAAAAAAGATTTAAGAAAATTTGCTCATGTCGTTATTGTTTAATTGCACGTACGATTATGTGAACAGCTCTGTTCATTTGGCTTGTATGGCATTTTACTTCGCCATCTTACTACTCAGACATTATTGAAATGAAGTGAGAGGGATTTGCTTGTCAGTATAATGTGGTTATCACAGACGGTAATGAATTAGTCAGACAAAAATGCTCATAACACACCCACATCCAGAACATGAGACACGCATTGACAGCATGTTGCCTGGGACTTCTCCAGCATCCGCCCTGGATCTTTGGGAAATGCTACAGTAAAGTGGGCGGTTGTCGGATGAAACATCACAGTTTTTCTCACAAACTAGAGGAAAGTAGACACATATTTTGCATCATCTCGGTCTTCTGTTTTCTGCTAAAACCACTTAAGACTTATTTTGCAGCCACTACACATCAGTAGTGGACGCAGGTTTTGTGGTACCGTTGCATTCTGTGTTCAACTTTGTGTGCCGTTCTGTTTTAAAATTATCTTTAAGCATGAGGCCAGGCAGCTGTCAGACTGCTCCCTTAAATTGTGCACGTCACCCACAGACACCTCTAAACACACTAACACAGCTAGCTTTTCACCTAGATTACTGCTAATTAGTCTGTCACCAGACTGCGCACTCTATCGGGTGTCATCATGACACATTCTTCTCCTTATAATTACCAAAAAATGCTAAGAATAAGGATGAATTTAAAGCAACAGCCCCCCGGAGGCAGCAAAGTTTGCCCATGACCATTTTTTTTCTTAAAGTTTCCTGCTTTTTTTGTCAAGATATCTTTATCTTGTTTTAGTGTTGGTGTGGAGAGGGAACAGATAAAGGTGTTTCCATGTTATCCACGGGCATTAAATGGGGAAAAAGCAGCATTTACCAACAGCAACGTATTGATTTACTGGTGCAGCAGTGACAAAGAGTCTCTTGTCTTAACATTTCCTGTCTGCTACTGGTGCCTGCAGCTTTATGATCCCTGCTGCTGCTTTTATAACTTCCACTGATGCTTCATTAAGACCACCTTAATTAACCTCAACTTGATCACTGGTGGACATTTTTTTTTGGCCTTCGTTTCTGTTTTAATGTCGCGAGTCAGTGTAGGGGAGAAAACTAATAAAATTTATTTTGTTTTGACCTTAGATTTAAATTGAGCTTGGCCTGTGCTGTATGATTAGAGCCTGTCCAGACAGGCTGTATTCCCTTTGAAATGCAGAGTCATTTCTTGAGTTAATTGCAATACTTTAAAGAGGCGTTTCCTTGTGGTTTCATGGAGGCAGTGTGTTGAAGATGGAGCCAGTGTCCGATGGAGTGCCCATGATATCTGATTGAATCTGACTGAACTACTCTTGGAAAACTAAACAGCTTATTTTATTAAAAAAGGGAAAAGGGGTGAGTGCATCAGTGTTCTTCAGCCAGAAGAATTCATTTCATGCCAAGCACTTGGAACCCAAAATATTTCAGAAAAATGTTTCCTCAAATGTTGCTTTCTGGAACCAATTTTTTCCCAGAAAGATTAGACATAAAAGCTTTAGACACAGGGACTCACATGAGCTGTAAGTGGGGATGTGTTTTTGTGACGTGCTATTAAAGGGATAGTTCAGATGTATTGAAGTGGGGCTCTGATTTATTGAAGCAGAAAGGTTTTGAATAATTAATTTCTTACCTATTATAAGTAGTTCTTCAAACCACCTCAGTTTTGAGAAATAGACTCTAATTCTGACTAGGTTGATGAGCCAATGGCTAGTCCAAGTGAATCCAAGAACATCCACCCATCCATTTTCTTTACTCACTTCTCCTTTTTTGGTCGTAGAGAGCTGGTGCCTATCTGCAGCAGTGACTGTAGATTATTTGTCTCTTTAAAAAAACACCTCCAATCTCAAAATCCAATAGCGATTTATGCAAACAGTATTGTATACTGCATTACACAGTTATCTACATAGAATACTGTGGTTATTTACAAGCACAAACAACAGCAGCATCATCTAGCTGCACCTTTTGATACAGCCTGGGGCTCCTCCAGCAGGATATTTCTGACAAAATAACAGTGTAAAGGAAAACTGATACAGAGTAAAAGATTATAAAATACTTTTTATATGAACTACTGTGAAATGTTTGAGATTGGAATTATTGTAGGACAGCAGCAATGAGCTGTCTACAACAGGTAAGATATTAATTAGTCACAACTTCTCTCCAAAACTTCACATCGAAAAAATTTGAACTGTTTCTTTAAACAGTTAGTAAGAACAGAAGTAGTCACTCCAGTCTTCTTTGTTCTCTGTACATTTATTAGCTCATTAGCAGTAATGGACATTAGAATGTAGGGGAAATTACACAGTAGCTTTTAAAAAAACTACTTGATCACAATTATGACGGTTCATGAAGATCATTCGGAATGATCCTGTGGGGAACAATGAATCAACCTGTTTCAAATATCAAAGACATCAGGCTCTAAAAATACCTGAGCAGAATATCAATTTTAATGTACGCAGGAGAGGATCTCTACATCATGATGAACAGACCATCACTGCTTTATGGTGAAACACTTAAAGGCATTAGGTGGCTAGCTATTATCTGTTTTTGAATGACTTAGGTATGTTTAGGACACCTTTTATCCTTTTGAAGTACTTTTTGACAGCCTTTGCATGTTAGTTTTTATCTTGATTTGTGTTTTTTATTCATTCTTGTCCCATTCCACCCCCCACCCCTCCCCCAAAGTACAACAGAAAAGCGAGTACTTTCACACTTTGAAAATGCAAATAATTTTATGACATCACGATTGGAAAAAATGTTCATCTAATCACCAAACCATTTCAAATCCATTTGACATTTACTGATGTTATTTTTACTGAGCAGATTCAGATCCTGTGAACTAAAATTACACGTTGGCTGTGCAGAATTGTTTTAATTTGAGATAGCATGAGTCTCTCCGAGCAGATGAATCACCCGTGAACCTAAGTGACAAGAACTGGCTCAGACCAGTCCCGTCGCCTCAGCACTGTCACCGCATCATATATTTGTTACAGTTTGCATTGGAGACGGACAGGATTTTCTTGCAGTAGCCTTTGAGCAAATTGACTTTATCGTGCTGCACTTTCCAAGAGTGGAAGCAGCATTTCCTGAATCAACGAGCAGACCTTGGCAGGCTATACAGAGAGGCACTGGGGCAGATTCTGGATACATTCAGTGTTTAGTGTGAAAAGAAAAGAAAATCATCCTGCTAAGCCTGCATACACGACCCAACAAGTCTAATCTGCTAGCCTTTCACTTCATCAACTAGACAACCTTTTCATCTTTCCTGTTCCATAAAAAAAAAAATCAGGGAACATTAAAGCTTCCAATCATCTCCTTTAATCAAAACAGCATAAATTATCATCCCTATACCTGCTAAAAAGAGCATTTCCTTCTCCTCTTAAAGGAGGAAAAAGTATACAGCTGGTTTTAAACGTTCGAACTCTGACGCACATAAAAGTGTTTCTGCCTTGTGTTTGCCCATAAAATTTTAAAAGCTCTATTTTTTGTTTTTTACCAGTTCAATATGGGGAACTAAAATTGATTATTTTTGCACACAAACATTTCAATTTTTCCAGCCTTATTAAGCAGCTTAAACTAGAAGTGCACCATTTTGCCATTAACGTAAAGTCAAGATTTATTTATAAAGCTGCAATATTAAACACTAAAGATTTAAAATAACAACAAAGAAGATAACTTGACTATCCAGAGCAGTGGTCTTTAATTTAAATTGAGCAAGATCCATTTTTTTTTTTTATCAAGTCTTCGAAATATCTCTGAATTCTCTTTTTGAGATTGCTTTGTAAATTTTCTTCACTCACAATATTGTGAGGGTTTCTTTTTTGTTTTGTTTTGTTTTGTTTCTTCCAGGCTTTTACCTCTCTCTGGCGGCTTCTGTCTGCAGAGGGAGAGAGTAATGGAGAGGGAAGCAGAGCAAAACTGCAGGCTGTACAAACGAATTAACGTGAATGCTAGAAATCTGCAGCACCAAAAATTAGTTACTGTAAATGTGGAGAAACGTGTGCAAATAAAACCAAAGCTTGTGTAATATATATATATATTCTACTGAAATTTAACAACCAATTTGGGATGAGCTAAGATTTCATTGGGGTTCTGATTTGGACCACAGTCTGCCATTTGGAAACCCTAATCTAGAGGAGGTAAGATTTCAGTCATGGTCTGTCCACCCTCCTGTCTTTCGCTTTTCCCATCACCTGGGTATCTTGTCTTTCTAACTCTTTCTGACAATAGATGACCCTTGCAATTCGGATTGTCCCGCAGCCCAAATCAGACTCTAGTCTGGGCCCGGCTACTCACCAAATGTATCTCCACACATCTTTCACAGCTTCCAAAGGGCTTGGCAGCTGCTCTGAGAGCTCTACGGGGTTTGATGACTGATTTGTGTGTGGAGGTTTGGTGTGAGGCACAGTGGGCTAGTTCCAGGTTCCAACCTCAAAACTCAATCTTTAGTGCAAGCGTGTCATTCTTACGATGGATTTTGAGAATAAAAGCTACATAACCAACTATGTGTACTGGTTTATGCTAAATGCACGTATCTATATGGAATACACACTGGTCTACCATCCACTATGGCAGAAATAACATTGCTGCACAAGCTCAATATTAAAACAACTACATGTAGCAAAACATTTAAAGAACATGTTTTTTTTTCTTTAAATTATGCCAGAATTTTAAATAAGCATTGTACAAGCTAAGAAATAGGTTAGCCTGAGTGTTTGAGCCTCTCATCTTTAGAACTGTTTCATAAAGCCCTGCTCATGAGCAACTGAGCTTTCCAAATTGTTCAGTGCTTCACCGTCTGCTACAGGCAGAATCAACTGAGCATCTAGAAATATGCTGGGCTGGGCTGCCACAGCAATTTACCAAAATCTCAAAGAGGTAATAACATGCTGCTAACGCTCACAGATGCCAGTCAGTAAAAGGAAAAGCGAGAGAGCTCCTTGGAGTGAGTTCACACCAGCTAAACACCCGTCAACACATTTAAGTTCTGACTCATTAGACTTTACTACCTTAGTACATGAGTAATCAGTTTAATTATCAAAAAAGAAAGTTTACGTTTGATATATTCAAAATATAGATATGTAGTTAAATTGGCAATGTGCAACTGTAAAACATATATTTGAATCCTTTACAAAAGCAATAAGATTTTGTGTTAGAGTTGTCTTGTTTTTCAACACTGTGGTGCTGATTAAATCTTTCGACATATATGCAGACAGACAGACAGGTAGACCTAGAAACATCTGGCAGTGAAATACAAACTGTTCTTCTGGTATTTCCAGCAGCCGGAGGTGTTCTGCCAAAATGACACATTACTAGATACTGTGTCATGGTTGGTAACCAGAAGTCCAACTTTATATTAATGTTGTTTATTTTTGTGCAAAACCATATGTCTTACAACAGATAGCAGTTTGCAGGGATTAGATAATGGATTACTGTTTTAATTAATTGTCATTTTCAAGAGAATATGTAATCTTGCAGGGATTTTCCAGTTTTACTCAACTATCTCTGTTACAGATGCAGACTCACCCACCAAAGTCTTGACAGCTGAACTAGTCTATATTCAGCAGTTTTTGCAGTTGAAGTGGAAACAAAGCAACTTGAAACTTCAATGGGAGGACTTTCTGTTAGTTCAAAAACCTCTCTGACCCTTTCCTTTTAAGCGACCCTAGGGTTGCTCCACTGATGAGGCGGCATCACTTTCTCCAGCAGCCACAGTTGATGGGAATGTCTATTAAATAAAACAGAAAAGAAAACAGTTTACAACAGCCCGGTGATTTTTGTGTCAGTTTACTCCGTTTTGTTGTGCGTAGATGCGCGTTCGGTGCCTTTTCAGCTCACGGATGGCTGACACGAACAGATGTTAGGGATGTTAAGGTACGACCATTTGCGAGGCACATGTGAGAGGTTGAGAGCAGACCCATTTGTGCTCACCGTGAAGGCTCTACTGACATGCAACATTTGATGCTTCATTGGACTTCACGTATATATGCGGGTGCACGTGTGTGTGCATCATTGCTTGTGCATTCAAGAAGGCAAGAGATACAGAAAGCAATCTGACAGGCTAAGAACATTTGACCCACCTATGCTATCCTAGCCCGAAAGGACACACCTCCGTGAGCATCTCGCTGTGCATACTAAAGGTGCTCTGACCTTGGGCGTGTGCCATATGTTCATGCACATGTACCAGCAGAATACAAACACATATGGCTTCCTCTGAAATTAAAATGTGTACACAAATGCAGCCAATCTACAGAAACAGCAGCTATTCTGAAATTCAAAACTATTTGTCTGATTTCCTGGTCTTTACTGTATGCAATATTCTGAGTAAACACTCACTCACTAACTTAAAGAATTTTAGTCCATCTACCTTTTTCTTTTCTTTTCTTTTAATATGACCAGCACTAAATAAAACTGTGCAGGCTTCTCTCTGAATTACATGTTTAACTAATTGCATTCGTACTTGTCAGCTTTTTTTTATCCCTTTTCTGTTCCCTTTTAGCAACATTTTTCTTTGTTTTCGAAACTCATTTTTTAGAGTCTGAAGTTCACAAAACTCACCTCTCTGATGATGTTAAAGCTTAGTATCCACTGATTTGATAGAACAAAGTCTCAGAGAAGCATATGTCAAACAATTTGCATAAATCATTGTGACTGTTCAGGTAGCTGTGAGAAATCAGACTAGCAGCTTCTTCAAATGAATTAGCAGCCTTTTTAGTTCCAGTGTAAAGATTTATCAAATGTCACATCTGACCACTTCTGTGCCTTTAATTGATGCCGTAGCACTGTTTTGTATTTAACCACATCTGCTGGTGTGTTTTAAAATTCCTTTTTACGTGGATCAAAATGTAAAGACATTGAAGCATATGTTGTAATAAGCTACAACTTGTAACATTCACAATGCTTTCTTGTTGCATATATTGCGTATGTGTTTGGCTGAAGGTTCTGAAAGTCACAGAGTATTGCAGAGTAAGCATGGTGTATACTATATTGTTGTGGTGTATTCATTTTGTTTCCATTGGTGTAGCATTTTGTTCTTTGTTCTGCGGTGTTTACCAGCATCTTCTTGTCGCAGTTCTTCCATGATCCTGTGGCAATGGTCAAAAAAGAGTTTTCTGACAGCATCTATCCACGGTGTTAGACCCACCATCTTCTGGGTCTTCTTCTACCTAGTGCTCTCTGTTGCTCCATTCTGGCAGATCTCAGTCTGATACTTTGTTCTCCTTGCCTTCAAGGAAAGTCTAAACCAAACCCACAACAGCAACTTGCACATCAGTTCTTTCCAGGTTTGTGGAATAAAATAGAATATAGGTGCACATCGTGTGACCAGACACAGTACACAACTGGTACCAGATAATAATAAAAAAAACCAAGTGTTGACATTATTGGTACTCTTACAATTCCATATTCACTCCAGAAATACAATAAGTACACAACAGCAACCACATGCCATTGGGAACAATGTTGTATTCATGCAGTAAATATGCCAAGAATAATACCACTGATACACAACTTCAACAAGATGGATAAGAAAGGAAAGCAACAGTGACGCCTGTTCCGCATGAAACCACCACAAGTAGCATGAAACTGTGTGACGTTACTGAGATGATGTGGTGTTATTTCCTTCTTATTTTCAGTTTTCACCAACTTATACTATCACAGGTAACCCAAATCACTGACTGAACTACTAATTATCGAGTTACATTCTGAGTAATGGCAACGACAGGTTTTAATTAGAAAGAAGAGAATCAATGCAATAAATATGGAAGCATCCTAAATGCGACAAGATTTTGAGAATCATGAAATGCTTCAGAGTTTATTTTGAAAGGTTATACCTTATTGGCTTATCTTTGCAGTTTACCTTCTGACATTGAATGATTTCAACTAGACTACACAGTCATGTGGTGCACTGTAAAATCAAAATTAAACAATTTATTCTTTTCATTTTTCAACATGACTGCATATGTAAACACAGTTGGGGTTTTTTTCCTGTGAGGATTGAAAATGCCCTACCTTTACCATAATTGCATAGACATTTAAAATATTATTTATTAACAGGAATTTGTTGAATTAAAGAAAAAAAATCCCAGAATTTGTTCTGTTTGTTTTGAAGAAGCAGAGCATGACTCAGACGCTGCACACCACCTTCCTGCTCGTTTTAAGTGCGATTCCTTGCGCTGGCTTCCTTGAAGTGGAGTTGTGGAAACAGCAGGGTCGAGGTTGGAGGGATGAGATGGCATTTATCCAACAGCTGCCACCACACAGAGCTTTTATCACACCTAAACGCCTGTGTCTTCCAAAGCCAGGCCGAGATAAGCTCAGCCCATTCATCTGTAATGATGTGGAAGCAAGAGGCAACTGAACTGAGTTGAGAAGGAAAGGTGAACTCTGACACGGTGTGGATTGCTGGACAGGATGATGGGGACAGTTAAGGGTTTTTTTTGTTTGTTCACGTCTGAAAATGTTGCAACACAAGCTCGTTCATTTTTCTTCTCAGTGGGCTGATTACAATTGTTGTGGTACAAGTCTTATATTTATTCAAAATGTGCCACATTAGGCCAGAATCATTGATAAAGTTCTCCTTTGGACTCCAAGTGACCTTTATGCAACCAAGGCCGACAGAAACTTGCTAAATTAGGAGTTATTACAGTAAATCATAACTGTGAAATGTTGTTGGTTTTTTTTGTAGTTTGTACCTCATAATACCTTAAGGGGTTTTAAAGCATTGACTCTAAACAGCTGTGTGTTTGCCTCTTACATGCTGTGAGGAGATTCAGTCAAACTACTTTTGCAGATTTGATTAACATAATTCTCTGCAAAGCAAGGGCCTGCTTACAGCCAAAGCAGAAGTTAATACAAATTCAGATGTCGCTTAAAAAACAAGTGCTGTCAAACACTGCATCTTTATAAGGTGTTAATTCTCAATGGAAACATTTACAACAAAGTTTTCCTGACGAGCATCAATAAAATGAAACCTTCAGTTGTGCCAGGAATTACAATTTTGTTTCCAGAAAAGTTGAGTAAATAGAAAAAAAAATGATGTGGCCACAAAAAAGGAATGTGACATAAATATTACATGCTGAAAGGCAGACTGTTTTATACGTCCATATCCATGCAATCCGCTAAGCTATAGCACACCCTCCATTTTGGGTCAAGTTAATTTACCCTTTTGATCTCCTTGTGCCTTTTTAAAACACATTTCTCAGAGTAAATCTGTTCACAAACGCTTACTGAACCCCGTGTCTTGTCTGTGTCTTTCAGGTTTAATTGGAGTCCTGACTGCGGCGCTGGACCCAATCAGAGTTTTAAAGAACAGTACGGATGAAACTACAGAGTCAAACTGAGAATGCTACCTGTCTCTCCACCGCACCATGTCATCTTAGAAGCACTAAAAACTGGACCCCCTTCACCGTTCCTCCTTTTGCCTTTGTCGTTTCCTCATAACCCCCTGGGGTTTTGATCCCTGTCTGCTCCTAGCTCGAGTCCCTGTGATTTACTTTGGAAATGTTCCTTTTTCCTTTCAATGCTGCCGGCCTCCAAGGCTGTGGTGGGAAGCGCCAGAATACTTCACAGCAGGCTGCTAATCCCTGTCTGATGTGGCTCCTGGGACTGCTGCTTCAGCTGACTCTCTCGTCGTCTCAGCGGGTCGACCTGAAACACCCTATAGTCTCCACTGGCTACGGAAAAGTCCGTGGCATCAGGAAGGAGCTGAACAATGAGATCTTAGGCCCAGTGGAACAGTACTTAGGTGTGCCGTACGCCACCGCACCCATCGGCGAGCGGCGCTTCCAGCCCCCTGAAGCCCCAGGCTCCTGGCAGGAGATACGCAATGCGACCCAGTTTGCACCTGTGTGTCCCCAGAGTGTGCACGGGGTCTTACCTGAGATCATGCTGCCAGTGTGGTTCACAGACAACCTGGATGCTGCGGCAACCTATGTTCAGAACCAGAGCGAGGATTGCCTTTACCTCAACATTTATGTGCCCACTGAAGATGGTGAGTCTGATGTGTGAAGGGTTCTTTGCTCCGAAAACGTTCTGTCCTGTTCTGTCCTTATGATTGTTTTTTATGCAACTTTGAAACTTTACATCAAGCAGAGAAAGAAATTATAGGTATCACAAAGATTTCTCACAATATTGCTTTACTCATTTGTTTAATATTCGTCTCCATTTCTTTTAATAGGTTAATTCTGATAAGTGGGCAAAAGTGGAGCTCCTAATGTAATCCAAGATGCTAACAAAGATTACAGTCTCATTTATTTTCTGGATCTGGTATTTCTTTTTTCAGGTTTTATTTCATACTAGGTTATTCATATATTTCAGGTGATTTATTATTAAGTCATTTCATAAATTTACTTTCATTGACAAAGATGCTTTCTTCTTCCAATAGAAATACAATACAATACAATACATAAAGTTTATTGTTAAGGGTTTTATTAATTGAAACAAGTATGTATCAATAATGGAGCGCATTCTAAAGCTGCTTTAAATTTTTTTTTTGAAACACATTGCAGTGTTACAATATATTTAAGATTTTCGAACTCTTAATTTCTTTAACTCTTCTGGGAACACTCTTGGCAAGATCATGTTTTCACAAGTGCACTCCTGTTGAGATTTACGAGCGAGACAGGACTAATTAAAAAGTTAGTGATGGTAGGTTTTGTTTTTTATGCTACTGTTATTTTTAGTAACAAGATAAATCTGCAGATTGTTTAGAATCAGCTCAAAAAGTAGGCTTTCAATTGCTCACTGAGTGAAATATATATATATATATATATATATATATATATATATATATATATTGGCGATGTGTGTGGGGGGAGTTGCTTTTATGTTAATGTTGATGCTTTTGTGTGACAGATTCTGCTCAACAAACAAAGTCTGTTCAGGAAACGTCACATCGCATTATGGAGCATCAGGTCCTCTCATGTAACTAGGCTGTGTTTAGCTAACATTAGAGATCAAGTTTAATTTCTGCTGGTTTCTGCTAACTGTCTTGTGAGGAAAAAAAATGGCTGAAGTGGATCTAACTTCATACAAATTTGTTTTAATTGTTCTCAAAGACTTCAGTACTTTAGGAAATAGATGGACACACATATACTGTTTGTATAAGTTCTTTGAACGGTCTCAGTTTGTTATTTCTAACCAAACGGACAGGTTAACAACAGGTTATTATCTATTTAGAAGTAATTAAAAAATAGCATTCTGCATCTGCTTCCTTTTCTTGTTGTACCAAAGCATGACCCCAAAACCAATATCTGTACAGATAGATAGATAGATAGATAGATAGATAGATAGATAGATAGATAGATAGATAGATAGATAGATAGATAGATAGATAGATAGATAGATAGATAGATAGATAGATAGATAGATAGATAGATAGATAGATAGATAGATAGATAGATAGATAGATAGATAGATAGATATTAACTTTATTAGAAATTGTATGATATTAGTTTATGTCTTTAAAAATGTGCTAATCCCACTTTTTTACATTTGTTAACCTCCTTTCATCAGTTTATTTATTACTTTTTTAACAGATAAAATACTGTAATCAGGCCTTTAAGGCTCTGAGTTTCTTGATCAGTCAGCTGAGAAACTTATCACCATATTATTTAGAATGATTAAGAGTTGAAACTCTATTAATTATAGCTGTGCCATCTCTTTCCCCCACATTTACATTTTTTATGCATAATGTGATGATATAAATGTAATAAATTTAGAATTACAGTGGAGTTACAGCAGAAAACTGTAAATATTTAACTCCTGAAGCCACTTCGAATCTAAAGGTATTTTAGATTAATAGAATCATTTTTTTTTTCTCCCCAGATTTTACCGTACAAAAGTGGGCAAAACTAAATCTTCTTCAAATGCAATAAATTCTCTCAGTAATTATGCAGTATTTATGACATTTCTAAATAACAAGCCTGATGAAAGTGTTGCACTTTTATGTGAAACAGTTGGTTACACATGCAGCTGGAGGTGACCATGTGTAAAAATAATTCCCACATCTGAACCGACATCTGTCAAACTCACAATCCCGCTTTTCAATTTGTTTAGGTATTCATAAATGACACATTTCAAATGGGTTTGGCAATTTAAATGTTTTTATTTTCTCTTTTTTATTTTCTATGAATTTTAATTTGAGCAGCAAAATTTAGTTTTTGTTATATATGTATATATATTAGAGCACCTTTGTACTTAAGCAATATTATATGTATTTGCATTAATTAATTAATAAACTATTATATTACCTATGCACATTTGGTTAATTGGTAACTCTAAATTGTCCCTCAGTGTGGGTGAGCATGTAAATAGTTGTTTGTCTTTGTGTGTTCCTGTGATCGACTTGCAACCTGTCCAGGGTGTATAATGACCCCTGCAGATAGGCACCAGCTCCCCCATGGTGCAAAAAAGGAAAAAGCAGGTAAAGAAAATGGTTTCACGTCACCATATGTCAAGCATTTTTGTCATATACTTGTGTGTATTGAAACCTATTGTGTAGGTAGTTTGTGTATAGAGTCATAAACCTTGATATCAAGAGTAATTTTCCCACACTAACCTCTAGTTGCTGAGAGTTCTTCACATTTTATTATTTTTGTACTTTCACAACATACAGTACTGTATTGCTTTTTATTTTGCATCAAGCCAAGGTCAAATTAACTGAAGTGAACATTCCTCAGTTTTTTTTTTGTTTTGTTTTAGTCATTTTCGGAACATTTTCTGAGCCCAACAGAGAGAGTTCTTTCTTGAGTTTGGCAGACTTTTTGTTTGATACATGGCCTTTAGGACACTGTTTACGGTTAAGATTGGATGAAAAAGGCAGTATAATATGTCTTTCTAAACGCAAACCTATAAGTTGATGAATCCTACATTGAGATCCATGTATTCGTCTAGTCACTGAGACAGAGGTGGGGGACACCCTGGACAGGTTACAAGTCCATCAAAGGGCCACATAGAGACAAACAGCCAATCACCCTCTCACTCACACCTCTGGACAATTTAGAGCTACCATTTAACCTGACATGCATGTTTTTGATCTGTGGAAGGAAACCGAAGTAAACCCCCACGTGCACAGGGAGAACACGTAAACTCCACCCAGAGGCGATAATGCAACCATGTCACTGGGATGCGACAGCTTTAACCACTTCCCCACCATGCCACCTTACCTTAGATCTTCCTGTACTTTTTCTTTCTCTTGGAAGGGGTATTATCTGTACAAAAAAAAAGGCATTTGATTCTGTTGTTGTTATTCTGAACCCATAATGAATCATGAGTCTAAAACCAGGGTATGTACTGAATCTGTGACTTGCGTGCACCGTTACACACCGCTGGGATAAAATTAGTTAAAAACTGAAGATCATCAAAATGTAAAACCTTTTCCTCCTTATGAGAAATTGGGGTTTAGATATTTTTTATTACTATTAATGATTCTTTGGAGAGCATTTGAGAAAGCAAATGAGTAGGTAAAGGGATAAAAGGCAAAATATATGCATAATGTATTTATCACTGATGAGTGTAAACCACACTAAATGATAAAAAGTTAATAGGTGTATGATTAATGGGCTCACCTGAGAGTTGCCTGGGAATATTTAGATAAACAAATGTTTCTGCATGACAGCTGTTGCAAATTATGCCTAACTTGAGAATCAGTCTGTGTGTAGAACTGTTGTATTTCAGGAAAAAATAGAAGGTAAAATTCAAGATTATTTCATTGATGAATGCTCCACAGGCTAATAAAAGATGAAAACCGATTTAATGCTGGTGGAAAATGTAAGAACTACAGGATTAAAAGAAGACAGAAGCACACTGGAGAGGAGAGATGTTGATTATAAGTGAATTTGCTGCCTTTAAACACTTTTAAATGTGTACTTAACGAGCAGTTATTGTTGTGCAGTGTGTTAACTGTGTTATGCACATGTCACATAGTCAAGGACAGGATGATGTTTAGTCTCCTGGGTTATTCTCTTGGGAGAAGGTGTGCAAATGAGTGAGACAGATTTTACATGTAGCCCCGTCTGCTTGTCAGAATCTGTCACTTATTGTCAGAGGTCACTGCTTACACAAGGCGGAGGGTGTCTCCAAGGACTTGTTTAACTTGTGTGTGAGAGAAATACAGGAGGAGGATGAAGTACTCCTGGAATAAAGCTGATGTTTCGCATGTTACCGATTTTACAGTCCCCGGACATGATCGTACTGTAAAAAAATTGTTTTGATCGATGGTTTATCCAGGTCGACTGGACTGACAATAAAATCCTTGAAATTTTGGACACATAAGCACCCAATCAGTAGACCAAGTGGAGCGACTGCATCTTCACCTTTTAAAGTGGGAATGCTCATGTTTTGATTTAAAAAGAAACATCCTATCGCTTCTGCCAATCAGATAACTGTATGAACTATGTTCTGATTTTAATTTTAATTTTGTGGTTCTTTTCTGTAGTTGAAGACATTTCGCTTCTCATTAATAGGTTTTCAACTACAGAATAGAAGTCCAGTTGCTTTGTGTTTTTAAAACCTTTTGGATTTGCCATTTCCTGGATGACTGAGAATCTACACCAGCATACTTCAGTCCAACTCATTCCGAACGCTGTTAGCTGCGAGCTCGCTAGTCTGACAGGATTCATCTGTGGAGAGAAAAGTGAAGAAAGTGAAGCTTGGATCGTTGGCGTGTTAAAATCATGGTGGATCTCTGTCTGAATGTGAATCAAACAAAACAGAGTAAAAAAGTATGTTTATATATATATATATATATATATATATATATATATATATATATATATATATATATATATAT
>NC_051442.1:18056781-18059340 GCF_001649575.2 Kryptolebias marmoratus
ATATCATGGTACTTAGGAGTGTAAGGAGTGATAATGAGTGATAGTGATACTGATTTGATATGGCCAAAACCAAGCAGACTGCCCATAAATCCACCGGAGGTAAAGCTCCCAGGAAGCAGCTCGCCACCGAAGCTGTCAGCAGGAGCGCCCCGGCCGGCGGAGTGAAGAAGCCTCATCTCTACAGAATCGGTACCGTGGCTCTCAGGGAGATCCACTGCTACCAGAAGTCCACCGAGCTGCTCATCCAGAAGCTGCCCTTCTAGCACCTGGTCCAGAAGATCGCCCAGGACTTCAAGACCGACCTGTGTTTCCAGAGCTCAGCCATCATGGCTCCGCAGGAGGTCAGCGAGGCTCACCTGGTGGGGCTCTTTGAGGACACCAGGACTGAGGACACATCGGGACAGACCGCTACAATAGATCCTTCCTGCCCACAGCCATCAACTCTTTAACAAAACCAGGATTAAGAGCTACAACAACATTTAATTTCCCTTTGGGATTAATAAAGTATTTTTGAATTGAATTGAATTGAATTGAATTGAATTGAATTGAATTGAATTGAATTGAATTGAATTGAATTGAATTGAATTGAATTGAATTGAATTGAATTAGGAGTGATAACTTTGATAACAAAGATATCAAATTTGGAATTTAAATCTTTTTCACACTGCTTTTATATCAGCCTGGTACATATGCAGATGTGTGGACCCTCAGTGAGCTTTACTTTTAATTCAAATTACACCTTTTGTCAAACTTATACTTCAGATTAGGTATCAAAAAGTACTCAGTCAAGCTAGTTATTAAAGAACATGGATATGAAAGCATTATTGGTTGGATTAGTACAATATTAGTTTAAAAAGTGTGCTGCGCAGCACAAAAAAGTTTGCCGTTTTGTATTTTATTTGACATTTTTCTATGAGACCAGGCTGCTTCTGTGTTGCTTTCACACTCACGTCCGATAATGAACTGGCAGCACAGATTCATACATGGCCTTGATAATAGTGCTCCAGTGCCAGATCTGTTCGGCATTTCGTGACCTTCCCATCCTAGCTCGAGCCATGCACGGTGGATCGGTTTCGCAGCCAGGAACACATTCTCTGACCGTGTTCCTGACGTTAGTGTGTAGATAAAGAGAAATTCAAAGCCTTCTCTTCTTCCTGTATCTGTTCACCCTTCCTGCTCCGTCCTCTCTGAAACGACTGTTGCCTCTGCTTCTTCTTCCTGCTCCTCTCGCTCCTCCATCTTTATGCGGATGGCAGTAGAAGGGGTCCCTGTTCGGAATGTAAATGAGCTCGGTGCCCTTCCCTACCAGACCACCAAGTAGCCCACTCAACGAGAATGAAATTTAAATAACTTCTTTGCATAGAGCAAATAAATAAAATAACACAAATATTCTCTTATTCCCTTTTAGCTCTCGTTTGCCACCGACCACCTTCTGTTATGTTCAGCGCCAACTCTCATGTGTGGTCAAGTTGGTAGGCGAGAGAACTGTTTCACCGTGTTCCTATTTCGTCAAGACACTCCCCAGGCAAAGGGCCGGAGATCCTTCATTTTTATTACCACAAGAGCAGCCATTTACTGTGCACTTTATTAAAAACCATATTTCAAGGCGGGGTGGGCACAGAGGAGGAGATGGAGAGCAAGAAGGATATAACTGCATGTGCAGCAAGTTGCGGTCCACATGCGTGTGTGTGTGTGTGAGAGTGAAGATGGAGGTGGTGGGGGGGTTGGTAGGATGGGGGAGCCGAAGCTGTGTCTGACACCTTGTCAAGTAGGCAGGCCACCACAGACATGACATACTGCAGCTTCATCCCATTTACTGCACTGAGGAAATGGGGAGGGACGGAAGACAGCTTGCGCTCAGGCCACTAGCTCACTGAGGCGAAGAGAAACGCAGCTGACTGAGAGACGGAGCTGCGCCGGGTCAAACTGTACCGTCCCGGGACAACCCGAGCTAAATGTGCCTCCATAGACCATTGGATTTCACTGACCAGTGGCTCATCACATCATCCCAGGTTTCTCTTCTGGGACAGATGGAAAAGATGATTTTGACACTAAAAAGTGTATTTTGTTGTTTGTTTGTTTTTTTTTTGTTTTTTTGCTTAAATTGTTTATTTTACCTAAGGCTGCGTCCTACTTTATGCCGCTGTAGTATTTCTTCAAATACTGATCATCTGTTAAGATCAACATGTGTTTTTGAGCCTTTATTTCCCAACAAATCCACTAGACAGTACCAGAAATGAAAATAATCACTGTTTAACCTCAACAGAAAAAAAAAGTCAAACTTTACATCCATCTCAGTTTTATGCATCATATTTTTACCTTTTTTTCTAAAGCTCTTTAGACCTATTCTGGGTTTGAACACCCTCGTAACCAGAGTGTTGGAGGAGAAGCCCTCAGCCTGCAGAAGAGCAACATACAGGTGCTGGTCATAAAATTAGAATATCATGAAAAAGTAGATTGATTTCAGTAATTCCATTTAAAAAGTGAAACTTGTATATTATATTCATACATTACATACAAACTCATATATTTCAAATGTTTATTTCGTTTAATTTTGAT
>NC_051442.1:18060531-18066704 GCF_001649575.2 Kryptolebias marmoratus
AATCATCAAAATTAAACGAAATAAACATTTGAAATATATGAGTTTGTATGTAATGTATGAATATAATATACAAGTTTCACTTTTTAAATGGAATTACTGAAATCAATCTACTTTTTCATGATATTCTAATTTTATGACCAGCACCTGTAATTTAACACATCATGTTCCTCCACAATGATCGATTGGAAATTGTGGTGGTTTCATAAATTTATGTGAAACTAGACTGAACTTGAAGGAGTAATATACAACCTTAGAAAACCATTAGAAACATCAATACGCCATTTTAACAAGAAGGTGTTTGCTGCTGTATAAAGGTTAAAAATATTGTATAGTGAAACGCTGGGCTATTGCTTTACCTTCTTTAAAACACACACGCACACACACACACATAAAAATGTCAGTAGTTTTATTTTTACTGAAGTATCTTATCAACTGTTGGGCAGCTCACTGTCGCTTTTAGTTTTGTGTTTTAAGAGAAGATTCAACAGATCAGAATTTTATTTTATGCAAAGAATGTTATTTTTTTCAAGGCAGCGCATCACCAGTTGACAAATTTTACCCATTTTGAGATGTCCAGAGTTTTCTTTGTAGAGCCTTAATTAGTTTGACATTTATAGTTTATAAGAAAATGCCTCACTTCCATTTCCAGGAAATTTGGTTCTGACATTCATTGCCATCATGTCCAACTGTTCCTACAATTACTACGTTTTCTGAAATAAAGGCAAGGGGTTCATTTAATTTATCAGCTTCTGGGCCTTTAAAAGAAGCAGGCTGTTATTTCTGTCATGTTTGTCTCTGGTGCTTCTGTTCATTGCCTCAAGTCTAAATCTGGTACTGTGCACATGTAACATGTACTGCTTGATTCTACATATGTGTGTTTCTACAAACTTTTATTGTGAAAGATTTGCAACCACATATGTGAGCAGAAATGAGTGATCCAAGGTTGTTCAAAATGAATGAATAAAACCACCATTGGATTATTTGTTACTCTGAAGAATGCCTAATTTTGTAGAATAAAATAGTTTTTTTTGTTTGTTTGTTTGATTTTTTAGAACAAAAAGATTATTGTATTGATAAGAGAAAAGTGCATAAAAATTCTAATGAGATGTGCATTCTTTCCTTTCCCTGGACTGATTTTATCTTTTTCATATTAACCATGACTGTATGTTTTTAAGAGGCTTAGCTTTGAATTACATCAGGCTTCATTTAAGAAAAAAACTTCAAAACAGGAACTTTTTTGTCTCCCTCATGCAAAATCTATTACAACAATCAGCAGATGGCGTAAACTGTAGGTAAATTGTGTTGATTTTTAAGTGTTTGCATGCCAAAATACCAGACCAGGTGTACATGGTAAAAACTCATAACAGCAGGTTAGCATTGTCAGTATGCAGATGTTAGCGTGCAACCTTTTTTGAGATGTAGTTCTGTGGAAAGGTTATGAACAATTAATATCTTACCTGCTGTACATAGCTCTTTGAGTGCCCTCATGTTGGAAAATGTTAACTGTAATTCTAACCAGATTTAACAACTAATGATTAGTCCAAACAACACCCAAACCAAGATGGATTGCTGTCATCTTAAAACAATTCCAGTCTCAAAAATTTTACAGCATTTTAACAATTTTTTTTTTTTTTACACTTTTATCAGTTTTCTATTATATAGTTATTATTTGCACTTGTAAACAACCCAACATAGATTTGTTATGCAACAGCAGCTAGGTGCAGCACTTCCTGTGCAACCTGGGACATTTTTAGCAAAAATCCTATATCCAATAATAAATCCAATATTCTAATTATGCTGATGGAATAATGTGAAAGTGACGTCGCTATAAATGTCTATAAGGCAGAGTTTGTGTGAACCTCTCAGATTAGTCAAATTTAAACTCTATTTCTTCAAACTGAGGTTGTTCAAAGAACTATCTACAGCAGGTAAGATATTAAGTCTCCATAAATATTCCACAGAACTGCTTCAAAAAAAAAAAAAATCAAAATTATCCCTTTAAGGTCAAAATGGCTGTACCTGTTTAGGTTCAAGGAAAATTGTTATGGGCTTTATTTCTTTCAGAGTATATATAAACAAAATAACTGACCAGTTCTCTGATAAAGATGGAAAGATTTGTTGTATTATTTTTTTCCTTTCCTCTTGGACATACGAGCTCCATGTGTGAAGTCTTTGGTTTCTTTCCTCCATTACAGCATGTGACTGTCTGACCGATTCTTCTCCTCAGATAGAGTTTGGCTCTTTAAGAATCACTGGGAACTCAACTGAAACCTCGTCTCCATTAGGCAGAAAGGTGTGGTTTTAGAGTGGCGCTAAGTAGTGGGGGATTGCTGACGATCCCGAGGACTAATAGGCCTTTCTATCCATTACTGCTCCATCCACCTGGCTGTACCATCTCCCGCTATGGCAGTAAGTGCTCTAAGGATCAGGCGCCTGCATGGTGGAACCGAGAGGATGCAGCTAATCCATTTACCATTGATCTATTCCCATTAAGACGGAAGATAAACATTTTATATCAGGAAACCATAAAAACGTGCAGACGGATAAGTGAAAATGCAGCAATGCAATGGTGGAATGGGGCTAAGCTGTGCGTCTCTCTTGGTGATAGATGCACGATGCTGTGAAAAGGGTACATGCCAACACCTCACTGTGAGGTTTTCTGCAGTAGGGGAGAAACAGATATGTCAGCAGCACCCCATCAGTGTGATAAACCGCCTGGCAATACAACACAGAGGATTGGGGAAAAAAAAAAAAAACCTGCAAAAACCTCCTCGCTAGAGAGAAGGGAAGGTGCTGCCGGCTGAGGATGACATCATGATGAGGAAACTGTTAAATGTGGATGTTTGGACTGTGCAAGGACATGAATGTTTTGAATGACTCCTCGAAGTGGACAAGAGCCGAGCGTTACACAGAACGTGGTTGTTTGCTGAATGGAAGCTCCACTGACTGAAAGTGGCAAAAAAAAAGAAAAAAAGAAAAAACAAATTAATGGGATCCTTATCAGTTAAGGCTAACAGAGGTTGACGCAGCAGGGCATTGGTTGGTCACTACGATAAATGCTTGTTATTGGATCTGCCCTATGGAGCATTTAGCTGGTGTTACCATTAAAGCTTAATGTGGGGTTCCTCTCTGACCTTGATGAGGGGAATCCTATCACAAGCCTTACCAGGAACGTGTTCACATCAAACACAGCCCACTCCTCACCAAGTCGCTCAGAAACACTCACATTTCTGGTTTTAGGCGTGTATTCTGTGACTCTAGCTGTACGTGTTTATCGAATTTGGTCATGTAGCAGGACAACATATCTGAGCATTGTTTTGCTTTTTCTGATTTTTTTCCTTATTTTTTATCATTATTTTTTACAAGAAATAAATGCATCAAGGCTGGTTGGTGGGGAGTGGCTGGGGTTTCTAGAACGCAATGCCAAGGGTGGCAGGGTGATTGTGTTTTCGCCTGTTTGTGTGTCCATGTGTTTGTTTGTAATGTTAGCAAATATCTCATGGACTTACTACTGGAGTAACTACTGGAGTCAACTCAGACTGATTGTTATTAAAATATGTCATGAGTCACCAGACAGATTTTAATAAAGCTTTCAGGAAGAAATTATTTGGCATATACCCACAACTGATTAACTTTTAGAGCCAACTGAATGCAAGATGGTTGCCACAGCCAACTGATCTTAGAAAACAACCCAAAATGGCTATACCTAAGTGAATTTTACAGAAATTAAGCTAAGTTTTTGTGTGGTAGTGGCTGAGACTCATTCACAACAAGTACTGCAAGCATCACACATTGCATGAGATTTTTGCTTAAATCTTTGGCATTAAATGTTGGCATCAACACTGCTTGTTTGTTAGCAAAATACCTCATAAGCCATTTAATGAATTTTAACACTTGTCAGAAAGTAATCAGTGAATGTCCATCTGTAACTGATCATCTTTTGGAGATATTTCAATTTAAGATGACCAACACACTGAATCAACATTAGCAATCCCCAAACAGCTATACCTCAGTCACTTTTACAGATACTGAGCTAAAAGTTATTGCAGTAGTAGCTGAGAGTCATTTACAGCACATACTTCAAGCACTAGCACATCTCATGAGATCTCACAATATCGATGAGATCGTGCAATGTCATTGAAAAGTTATGATAAACAAAAGTTATAACTGTCCCTTCTCATCATGGGGTAATCTTAGTTTAACTCTCTGACATAAAAGGTGGCGGGTGATACGCATTCCTGCATAAAATACTACATCTTTAATTTAACAATGAGTTTGGGATTATGTATTAGAAAATGTGCATTGGGTACATAGGGTCACTAAAGAGCATTGGAGCACAGCAACTTTCAGTTTTCCTTTATTTTTCTCTGTTAAGCCTTTCTTGTTTTTCTGTTATCTGATCTGAATTTGTATCTCTTCTCCCTTCTGTTTCAAACCTCAGGTCCGCTCACAAAAAAACACGATGAGTCTACTTTGAACCGGCCAAGGGATGAAGGTATTTTAATTGCATGTTTTCTTCTTCTTCTCCTTCTTCTTCTTCTTGCTCCATTTTCCAAACTCCATGGGAATTGCAGAGTTTGCATCTGTAATAATAATCATCACTCTGCGTGCACATCACATTGTCTGATGTTAACTGCAGTCATTAAGGAACAGATCTGATCTTTTCTGCCACAAGCACGGATTCAGATTAATAAAAACTACCACCGAAATCACAACTGCTGCTTTTGGGGTACTTGCACAGGAAGCTAATTTACTCCCCTTTCTTGGTTGCTATGTGCCTGATCAGCCACACGCTGATGTTCTCGTTGCCCTGTGTGATGCATCTCACACAATCGATACTCACTCCTCTTTCACCTGCGCTTTTATTCTGGCTAGATTATTGTTCTACATGACGTTATCAAATCCTCTTCTTAATTTAAAAAAAAAAAGTTGAAAAATTCGGCATGCTTTTGTTATAGCTCTGCATTTTCAGGTTTACTGCAGATAAATTACAGGCAGAACACGTGCGCATCTGTTTCTGCATGTAATATTATACAGTAATAATTTACATGTATCATATGGTGTGTGTCAGTTTTGTTTATGCTGCTTGTTTGTTTAAATCTCAACAAAAAATATATTTTTTTAATTTGCCTGTAATACCATTTTTATGACCCACCTTCAAAGGCAAAGGCGGAGCGATAATGTGTTTGCCCATGTCCGTGTGTATGTGTTTGTACCTTTAGCAAAATATCTCATGACTGACTAAACAAATTTGATAAAAAACTTTCAGAAAGTTTTCATTAGATTTACATCTGCAGCTGATTACCTTTCAGTCAATACCCTTCAAGATGGCTGCTACATCTAATCAACTCTATATAACACACAAATGGCTACAACTCAGACAGTTTTACAGATACTGAGATAAAATTTGGTGTGGTATTAGCTGAAAGGGATCCCAAACACGTACTCCAAGCAAGATCTTTTATCTAAACTTTTGGCTTTAACTGTTCTCATCAACCCTGTTTGTCTGTTAGCAAAATATCTAATGCAACACTGGAAAAATTTGAATGAAACTCTCATTAAGTAATCACCGGATGTACATCTGAAACTGATGAAATTTTGGAGTCAAGCGTGTTCAAGATGGTCGCCAGAGCTAATCAGTATTAGGCAAAACAAAAATGGCTGTAGTCAGTCAGTTTCACAGTTACTAAGAGTCATCCTCAACACATACTCAGGGAGATATCCATTGCACTGCATTGCTGCCTAAAAATGATCATTAACTGTTTTAGTCAATACTATATGTTAGCAAGTTGTCTCATGAACCATTGGTTGGATTTTGATGAAACTTTCAGGAAGTAATCACTGAATGTCCACCTACAACTGACTGACATTTGGATTCAACCCAATTTAAGGTAGCCACCATATGGCGTTACTTTTGTGCCACCAAGTTGAGCGCGCAGTGACACTGATTTGAGAGTACAGACCGCTCAATTCTGACAAACTGCTCGCGCTCGGCTCTCTCTCCGCGCGCTCGACACTCTCTGCGCTCGCCTCTCTCTGCTCGCGCTCGGCTCTGACAAACCGCTCGCTCGCTCTGCTCTCTCTGCGCTCGCAACCCAAAGTTGTATGTAAATGAGCCACGCCACCAGCCAATCACAGACTGGCCTCCTTCGTCTTCTTCTTCATAGAGTTTT
>NC_051442.1:18067778-18069147 GCF_001649575.2 Kryptolebias marmoratus
GCCAACCGCCATAAAACTCTACGAAGAAGAAGACGAAGGAGGCCAGTCTGTGATTGGCTGGTGGCGTGGCTCATTTACATACAACTTTGGGTTGCAAGCGCAGAGAGAGCAGAGCGAGCGAGCGGTTTGTCAGAGCCGAGCGCGAGCAGAGAGAGCCGAGCGCGAGCGCAGAGAGTGTCGAGCGCGCGGAGAGAGAGCCGAGCGCGAGCGCAGAGAGTGTCGAGCGCGCGGAGAGAGAGCCGAGCGCGAGCAGTTTGTCAGAGTTGAGCGGTCTGTACTCTCAAATCAGTGTCACTGCGCACTCAACCTGGTGGCACGCGCGCTCAACTTGGTGGCACAAAAGTAACGCCATACCACCACAGCTAATCTATCTTTGCGACACAAAATGGCTATAAAGTACTTAAAATTACAGATAATAAGGTTAGGATTTATGTGGTTGTAGCTTCAACATATGCTCCGAGCATCAACACATCTCGCAAGATGTGACTGTAGCTGTTTTTAACAATGTTAAAACAATGTCACGAAAGGTGATATACGTTCCTTTCAAGGAATGCTAGGCCTTTAATCCTTTACATATTTCATTCTTTTTGTTTGTTCTGCTTTGTTCTCTGTATTTTGGGCTCCACTCTGTTTTGGTCATTGAACTCTCTCTCTACCCCCTGCATCTCTCATTGTTGTGCTTTAAAAAAAGACAAACAAGAGGCAGATCTGGCTAATCCAATTGTGTGGTTTTCTTAACGGTAAAAAAATTTTAAAAAAAAAGAAAGAGAAAAGAAAACAGAGGGAAGGATTCATGCAGGACTGCAGGAGGAGAGAGGTTGAATTGATAGAACGGAGATGAAAGAAAAAGGGAGAGCTGAGCACTGTCAGAGCACAGGGGAGGGCAACAAAAGGGGGGAGAGAGGTGAAAAAACACTCATAATAAAGACAAGTGCATGATGAAATGACATTTATAGAGCTTTGAAAGTGATGGGGATGTGGAGAAATAGAGAGTGAGAGGATGGATGAGTTGGACACCGGTAGAGCTTGACATTTTCTGCAGACAACTGACGGATCTTGACAGGATCACGAGGGCTGGACTGCTGTTTGAGCTCTTACTTCACTGCTGAAGTGTGGATTGGACACAGGTATATGAACAGTGTTGTAATGGCATCTTATTTTCAAAGTCATTCGTGAGGAACTGCATTGCTCGGTTGTGGGTTTGGGTACAAAAGAAAGTGCTAATTCAAGCTTTTAAGTCTTTTACGTGCAAATCAATAGAAATTACCATAAGGGAATGAATGAGAGCGGAGCAGAGGAATGGAAAAGCAGAAAGTAGGCATTTTCTCCTGGAAGGTAAGACATTACTACTGAGATGGGGGGGGGGGGG